>NC_048595.1:234327475-234584975 GCF_003668045.3 Cricetulus griseus
GTACTCCCTTGCAAAGACATGGGATTTACCTCATCATGCACATGTGTAACTTGTATACATAATACACACACATAAATGGAAAAGCAGACAGTCACCATGTAGGATGGGTAAGATTTTAATATTTCAATTTAACCACCTATCCCTTCTGTTCCTGTCAATCATCACCTAGTCAATTGAATTATTGTCTGGGTTCATACAGACCTCCTTGCCTATAAAGATAACTGAATTTTTGTAATTCTTGCCTATGGTCTCAATACACAGGATCTATAGGTGGGTCATCTGGAAAAGATAAATGACAGAAGAAAAGAGAGTGGGTGATTTACAGGTGTATGAAGATGGTTTGATGAACTATTTCCGGGGAGGACTGGGAAAGGTTTTTCGCTTACTCTGGGTTTCTCTTTCTGGGCTAAATCACTGGGGATGGAGGGGCCTCTGTTTCAGGAATACACCACACAATTAAGATGCTTGATTGATAACTCCAGTTGGGTCTTGGTTTGGGTTTAATTAACAGGCAATTATGGTCTTGTTTTGACTAAAGACAGCAGTTAGTTAAAGACCCAACCAAGGAGCTTCTCTGACCATGCTACACTGAGCATGCGATGCTGGAACCAGAAGGTTCCCCTGTGCTATCATTGGTCAACAGGTAGATGGCTTAAGGCTTCTGCATCCTTCCTGTGTAAAGCCGTCTCTCCTCGGGATTTTGGCCACTCTGAGCTGTATATATAGAGCTTGTCCTAAAACAAACTTCCCCCACATGAAAGGCCACACCTGTTTGCCTAAACTCCTTCCTGCCCTCTGTGATTAGTGCCCTGAGTCTAAAAGCACAGTGACAATAAAACAGTTTTGCTACCACATTTGAAACAAAAGGCTGAAGAATAGATAACAGATCTGAAGATCTCTGATTTCCAACTCAGCATTTATCATTTTGAAGGAAAACCAGTTACTAATTATGATGGATCACCACGTGATTATTGGCATATAACTTAGCAGGAGTTTAAAATACTGCATGTCATTGGCACAACAAAGTTCCCCTGTCTCTATTAGTTTATGTTAGCAAATATCTAGGAAAACAGGAATAAATTTGAGAATGGAGGACCACGGCACCCTAGCAATAAATAATCATTATACACAATTATACATCCAATGGGGGACTGGTCCACCTCCTTAATCAACACACTGTCAGCTATTGTCCTTTTCTTACACATGACTAAGAACTAAGATAAGATGAACATCAAAAGTGTGTGTGTGTGTGTGTGTGTGTGTGTGTGTGTACGTGCATACATGTATGTACATGTGTATATATTAGGAGAAACTCCCACCAGGAAAAGAAGCTGAAATTCAAACAAAAGAAACAATATTAAACTTCCAACAGCTAAAGAGCCTGTTTATGGGGCTAGAGAGATGGCTCAGAGGTTAAGAGCACTGTCTGTTCTTCCAGAGGTCCTGAGTTCAATTCCAAGCAACCACATAGCAGCTCACAACTGTCTATAATGAGATCTGATGCTCTCTTCTGTCATGCTGGCATGCATGTAGACAGAACACTGTGTACATAATAAATACATAAATCTTTTTAAAAATAAAAAATAGCCTGTTTTGTGTTTTTGTTTTGTCTTGTCTTTCACATTGTTTTTTCACGGAAATCCTAGCTGGCCCAGGAACTCACAATGTAGACCAAGCTTGACTCAGACTCACCCGAGATCTCCTTGCCTTTGCCTCCTGAGTCCTGACATTACTATGTCAAGTTTTGTTTTGTTTTTGTTTGGTTGGTTGGTTGGCTGGCTGGTTGTTTTTTCAAAGCAGGGTTTCTCTGTGTAACAGTCCTGGCTCTCCTGGAACTCACTTTGTAGACCAGACTGGCCTTGAACTTACTGAGATCAACCTGACTGTGCCTCCCAAGTGCTGGGATTAAATGTGTGCACCACCACAGCCTGGCTTTTTAAAGTTTTTTTATTTTTATTTTATGTGTATTGGTGTTTTTTCTACATGTATGCCTGAGGGTGTCTGATCCCTGGAACTGGAGTTACAGGCAGTTTTTAGCTGCTGTGTGGGAGCTGGAAATTGAACCCAGGTCTTCTGGAAGAGCAGAGTTAGCCATCTCTCCAGCCCCTTTGTTTTGCTTTTGAGACAGTCTTAATCTGCTGGTCTTAAACTTTTAACACTCCTGCTTTGAGATCCTGAGCACTAGGATTGCAGGCATGCACCACCACACCAGACTTAAATAATTTTAAAAATGGAAACAGCACAGATTAAATCGCTATTGTATTTACACTGCATATAAAACACACTACAGGAGTTGCAGTTTTAATTGTAAAAGATCGATATGTGTATCAATATAATGTAAGCTATCTTGGCAGTTATTTAAACTTATGACGAGAAAAACAGATGCCAGCTTAAAACTGTGTCAAGTTCCATGATGTTAAAATGTGTGTGCATATGTCGTGTGACTTTTCCTACAGAGGTAAAAAGAAAGAAATGTCTATTCGCTTCAGATAGAGAGCATAGACAGCCCAAAGCAAGGGTACCATCCAAGGTCAGCTTGATGGGCTATGGAGGATACTCGGGCCAGTGGCAGGACCAGGGGGGAACCGCAGGCAGTTACACTACCAAGAAACTTCACCCCAGTCAGCTGTTGACCCCTGGGCTTCTGTAACTCCAGCGTAAGATAAAGACTGTTGCTTTGGTCTAGGCATTGATTTATCTCTCCCAGTCTTGAATTGTAGCTTGACACCAATGTGATGATATTAAAAGTTGGGTTTTGGGAAGTAGTTAAGTTCTGAGGGCTCTGCATGTATTGACGGTTGGTATTTCCCTGTGAGAGGAGTTTAAGGGCTGCCCCTTAAAGACATAGAGAAGGCCTATTCAGAAAGCACAGCTTCTGCTAGATGTTTGTAAACCACTGACTTGATGATGCCTTCTGCTGCTCCCATCAGCTACCTACTATTTATGCTTTTAGTTTTGCTAGCTACACACTTTAATAAGCTTATTCATCCAAAACCAAAGGCACAGCTATGATAAATCATTCTCTGGACCACACAGAACACACGGTCACTTCTCCAGCATCTAGGTGTCATGTGACCTTCATAATGTAAGAGGCCTGTGAGGTATGCAACCTGCCAGTTGCCCGCCATGGTGACCCGCCATGCCATTGGCCATGGTGAATCCTTGGTGAGAGATGTCCATGTAAACATCTTCCCCAATGCTCCTAAAACCTCTTTCTGTATCCTGCTGCCTTTTCCATTCATTAAGCCAGACCTCATTTCCAGAAAAGGGGGTATCATAGAAGAAATGGGGGAAATGTAAGACAATACATTGAAAAAAGCAAAAAGTCATAGCATAACATCTGTTCATTCTCAACGTTGTGTAGAGTGAAAGAAGTCACAGCTGGTCTGGGAAGATGGATTCCAGGAAAGTCCAGGTTATCCTTTAAGGCACAAACACAATGACTTCATCTTTCTTTTGACAATTTTTTTTTTACTTTTGATAAAACAATACAATTAACACTCAGATTTATAATTTTGTGGGTTTTGTTTTGTTTTGTTTTTACACAGGCTTAAGATGTACATCCTAGACTGGGCAGAAGATTATCTTCCTCAGCCTTCCATGTGCTACATTTGCAACATCACAAATGACTTTAGTTTATTTAAAACATTATGCAGTTTATTAAGACTGTAACACAAAATCTAACATGTTGTTATTAATTTCATGTCTGGCTTTCTTGTGTTTCATTCGAATGGATTGGGTTAGGCTTTTGAGATGCATCACCACTATGTAGCCCCGCTGGCCTTGAGCTAACAATCATCCTGCCTTAGCCACCACGGTGCCAGAATTGCAGGTGTATGCTACCACTTCTGGGTCCATTCCTGGTTTTTATGTTTTGTTTGTTTGATTGGTTGGTTAGTTGGGTTTTTGTTTTGTTTTGCTTTTTAATCATAGATAGAATAGCCACTTATATGATTCTACTTGCAAAGTCTAGACTATGATAGCAAACTTACTACTCAGACTTGACATATTTTTTCTGTACGAATGGATGATCAAGAAATCAACAACTAGAAATCCCCAAAAGACATAAAAGTAATAACACATTACAGAGAAAAGTAAGTGGAACCCATGGCTATGGCTCTCAGCTCAGCTGAGCCTTGTGAGAGGCAGGCTCCTACAGTCAATTTCAGTCTAAATAAGGTCTCCAAATTCTGCAAGTGGAGGTAGAGGCAGAGGTAGAATAGGACTGTGGGGAGATGGACAGGTGTAGAGATAGAGAGGGTGGTATGGGCTTGATTAGATCCAATGTAGGTTAGCTACAAAGAGAGACTCGGGTGCTTAACAGTCCTGTTGGGTTTCATGCTTGCTGAATTGTATATTATAAAACACTTCCCTCCTCTTTACCTGATTCATGTGTGAATAGCAAACACCCCCGTGCTCACCAAAAGTCCCAAGAATTATCTAATGCGATTAAAAGGAAGAAGTCAAGAATCACTGGAACATCACACCTGCCGCCCTGTGAGTTATTGGCCTCTTAAACGTCCATAACCCAGCCCATCAGTGAGAGCCTTTATTTACCCTTAAGGCACTTGGCAGCTGCTAAATGGCTGTCTATGGCAGTTTGGTGGAGACAATAATAATACATTATAAATCAATGAAAATGAAGTTTTTGCTGTGATAATCTCATAGAGATTTGCCAGTGTTTGTATGAAATTCAATTCTGTTTGATTGCATCAGCATATGCTTCATAGCTGTTCCTGCACTATTGATTTTGAAGGTTCTTATCCATATGTCTAAATTATTTCTATTACATCTTTGCATTACTGTTTAGAAATAACCTAGGTAAACGGAAGCCATTTATTCCATTTTCAGTTGCATTTTCCTCTGGTTCACTCTAGTTCAATGCTCAGGTTGTGTTTTGAATGGAAAAAAAAGTCTTCCTTGAAAGTCTCCCTTTCTACAGCCGCAGCTAATATCACCCTATAATTGCAACATGCCAATTTCCCTTTATAAGACATTTATTGTTGTCACTGTTGTTATTATTTTCACTGTTATCATTTTCTGAGTACCTAGGACTGTTAGGAAGGGTCATGTTTTTCAAATACTGCTTTAAGTGAATTCAGAATTTACAGCTACATATTCATCTTCTTCAAAAAAAAACATGAAAAAATGTGTATAGCAATGAGGACAATTTGTACACAAAAATACTGATTTCTATCATGGGTCAGACAGGAGAGGGAGGCCAAGGGGACGTTGAGCTCTAATGAGTGCCTGGTGGCCCCCGGTTCCTGTCATAACTTCCACTCTGCTGGACCAGACTACACACTCAGCCACGCCTACTCTGAAGCACAATAGCAGAACCCTCTATCCCTCTGTCTCACCGGGCCAGTGTCCCTCTCTCAGATGCCCAGTCTCTCTCAAGTCAGAGGTTCAAATCCATGTGCCCTGTGAGATGGGAACATGTGGAGAAAGGGAAAGTTAATAGAGTCCCTTAATGAGGCTTTCCTGGGTCAGAGTGAAATTGATTTAAAAAAAAAAAAAAAAAAAGCTCCAAGAAGTAGCCTGCCATCTGGCCTTATGTATTTCTGAACCTCCTGTGTTTCCAGGATGCAAGATGCTCACTTGTCCAAGCAGGAGCACTGCACCCCAAAGTGACCTGAACTTCCTTAGAAAGCATGTCACACGATGCAAAGAAAACCATGGCTGTCACCTTTTAAAAACAGAATAAACCACAGTACTTTAAAAATGCACCCAGGCCTGTCTAGACTCCCAAGTTGAGGAGGCTGTCTGCCCTTGCAGATCTCAACATTTCTACCACGCTTTACCTCTGCAAAAAATTAGCATCATGTAAGTTGACCTAAAACACACTTTATTATCTTCTCTGAGATAATTCTATCTATAAATGAAAATAGGTAGCCCATCATTATTTTTAAACATATTCAATATAAAAAGTTAATTTGTTTTTATTTCCTATTGCATAACCCCTCCTTTTTTTTTCAACCAGGTCCCTTAGTCTTTAAATAAATACTCTAACTGGAAAAAAATTTAAATAAAATAAAACACAAACACAATTGATAAGTGGATGTGTGTCCTCCTGCCTCTACAGAGTAGAGATGTGGTCAGAGTCAGGTCTCTGTGGAGGGAAGCCAGATCAAAGAAAGGCAAAGGGTGCTGAACAATGGACAGAGCCTCAAGAGACCGAGTCCAGTGTGGCCTCTGAGCAATTCAGAGGGCATAGCGGCAGATGGCTCTCTTCTGCCCCTGTGCACCCCTGGGGAGGAGACAAACAAGGTCCCTGAGGAGTGTGTGGTGGGTCAAAGGATATTGTTTCCCTGAGCATTTCCAAGCTCTGTGGCTAAGCTGGAAGCAGCGGAAGGCACACAGGTATCCAAGCACCCACTGCTGTGAGGCCAGTCCTTCCTCTTCATGCTAGGTTGCTGATCTGAGAGAGCTGGGCTGGGGTGACTCCTTTTATGGTCACCTGAGGACTAGGCATCAATTTCTTAGTAATGCAAATAGATTTGGTAACCTTGTTTTTAAAATGTCCCTTTAACTTTTCCAACTGAAATGTTATGTAAATCAAATCCACGCATACATCTGTACATGCATAGACACCTTCAGTGAGTCCTCACCAGGGACTACCTGTGGCCCCTTTAGTTGATTCTTAATGGTAGAAGGCATGGCTTTAAGACTAGAGATACCATTTTAAAGGCCAGAAGTATCAAATTCCAGCATAAAGGGTAAAGTTTTCTGGTGTTTATTTATAGCATGGCAAACCATAGCTGTCCTTATTCTATAGTAAAATGTTAGCCCTACAGATTTTAACATAAACCCTAGTTTTGAGTCTAGCTTGTGCCACTTCTGATTCAGCTTCATGCTTTACCAAAACCTTTTCAAAGAGTTTTACGTGGTGATTTTACAAATCGTTTTCACATTCAACTGCATTAAGTTTGTTCATGCAATAAATATTTGACGAAGAGCCACCCTGGGGATGTCACAGATATGCTAAAGATGACAGGATGAAGCAAATGAGGACCAGTGGGCAAAAGCCAGTGTCCTGCATGGCATATCTCATGCTGTCACATGCTCCTTTATAAAACGTTGGAGACAGAACCACTGCAAACGCGAACATGTCCATATAAATGGAAAGGCCAGGGCTCCCACACTAGAAAATCAGCACTGGCAAATGGCAGGCTCCAAAATGCTTTTTGTTCTCTGCGCATGAATCCACCTAGACTTGACTCCTTGTTGACAAGCCCTATGTTTTCATCCTCTAAAATTAACCTTAGCATTTTGGTCACACATGGACACATGCAATATCTTCGGCGGTGGCACTGGATATGAAGATGGCATCTGGATTTTCTGAAGAAAGGATCACATCACAGATAGACCCACCTTTCCTGACCTCTTCTAATCTCCAATGCCAGCCTACATTGTTCTAGTGAGCTAGAACCCAGCCAATCTTGGAGTTTTGACTCATTATCTGGGTCAGCATCAAAATATTTAAAAGTGAAAGTTGGTGGGGGCCACTCACGTGACTGTGCACACAATAACATCAGTGCTCTCTTTTGCTATCTTCTCAGCCACTGGTCTCGATCCTCTGCAGCAGTCAGAGTACGGCGGGGTTGTCAAGATGTCACTACTGACCCTCCTAAGCCGGGCCCCACTGTCTGGGCATCTAACATCTATGGGGAGAGCTTCTTTGGAGAACATCGTCTAATGAACACCAAGCCTCCCTCACGCCGTCCTCACCACGTGCCTGGCTGGCAGTCTGCCCCTTCCTGCCCGCAGACTTCCGCTCCTCTATCCCCAGAGCCAGGTTTTGCGCTTTTCATTGTCTGGTGCCATTGCTTGTTTGACTGGAATCTGTTTCCCGTTCACGGTTTGCCTCGTGCTTTCCAACCCGCATTGGACCACCAAACCATAAGGCGAACCTGAGAGCATGGGCCACGTCTTCCCGCCAGCGGCAGAACATCACATGACAAAGCCCATGACTGAGCCAGGACCAGGGAATGGTTCTCTGTCTGGAAACATCTGTGAGCACTTGAAGATGGAAGTGTGCACCCCTTTGCTAAGAAAACCAAGTAGGGGTTGCGGCAAAAAGCTGAGCAATAAAAACTCACTCCCACCAACAGAGAAATCATATGAAAACAGCATTTATGTTCTTCAGTGTTTGTCAGATCTTGTCACACTTTTGAGAACATACAACAGTGACTGAGAGCGGCTTTCAAATAACAGGCAATATTAACCCTACATGTACTGAGGAGGATTTGGTCTAAGTCTTTCAGGCCCTAATGGGTTCCCTGAGACCGACTACACACGCACCCGCTCACCCCCAGCATGGGGCGGGCTGGGGTCAGCTCCTGTAGACTCTTTTAGAAGCACGGTTTCTGGGGCCCTGAGGTTCCCTGCTGGTGATGGTGGCTGTCATTGTGTGGCAAGTCAAGGACTGCTTGTGCTGAGGAAGAGGGACCACAGGACAAAGGTTTGGGTTCCCAAGCAGCACCATCCAGGCCCTTGCATCACAGTAAAAAAAAAGGTGCTAGTGGCTTCTCCAGCCTCGTGTGTGCTTTCTTCAACCTTGGCTTTTTCCCATTTTCCACTTGTGCTCTCTTACTCTCTGAGCTGCCTCTTTCTCCTTTTTCAATCTTTCTCATCTTGCCCTTCCATTGTTATTCACTCTGTTTATTGCTTCAAGCAACCCTGACACAGTGGACGTCATCTGAAACCACAAACGACAGGATGCAATAAGCTGGAGAATAGCGCAATCTGGGGAAAGTTCTTCATTCACTCTTGCTCCTAACTCTCTGTCTTCTTATCCTACATAGAAAATAAAAAAATCAATACCACCTCACAGGGCTTGATAAAAGCCCCGGCCGAGTACAGCAGGCATGCTGGATATAGTAAATTAAAGTGATCAAAATTTTCCAGTCGACTCTGCCTGTAGCCTACATAAACTAACAACCCTGTCTGCCCAGTGTCCATCAGCTGGAAGCTTTATTTTATCTGGGCCTCTGATTATCTGGGGGAATGAATACATATACCTGCCTGGGCCAGGGAGTCTCAATCTCCTCGGAAGAACAAGTGTGGCCATAGATGGATTGCAGGGGTGAGGTGAAGGGGGAAAGCACCTGTCTTCATAGACAAGCAAATACACTCACAAGCAATATGCAGGCAAGAATATCTATATGCTTAAGCTTAGAGTATGGGGGTAAACAACTGGCCCTGGTACCGGAGCAAAAGGTGTGGGCTTGCCAGACAGTTCCCAGCTCATTGGTGGACAACGTTAAGTAAGTGCCTGATTCAATGAGCCAAGAGTCTCCACCTTCAAAACCACAATTACAGTTACAGCTGGAGCCAAGAAAGATGCTAAAAACCTTAGCCTAAGAATGTCAGACCTGTCCATAACAACATCTTTACAAACTCAACTGACACAAAGTTACTTTCTTCAGACTTGTGAGCAGACAAACAAAACGTGCTTGCACATATGCAAGCCATAAGAAACTGAAATATTGTTGCTTTCACCTCAGAGGGAGATCATTTTCCATCTAATTAAACAGGCATTCAGGGTGCATATTCTTGATAGACTAAATTATGAAAAAAGTTCCATTTTAACAGCAGCTTTGCGAATACAACTTACTAATATAGAACAGGCATTTAATTTAGCTTAGAGCAATACTTATACAAGCTTGGCTAAAGCCCACCAGGCTGACTGCAGCAAGAGATGGAACAGCTCTGCTCTCCACTGTGATAGCTGAGAAATCACAGGCATTGCCAGCAGAAGCCCGGGTCCTCCCATCAGACCCATGACCCTTGCTAGGTAACTGACATTTGTCCAGCATTGGAAATGAACTGAAGCTTTCCATCAACCATCAGAGAAATACAGAAGAAATCGAATCCTGGAGCCAATCAGCATGCCAGGCCAGCCATAGACCAGGCAGGGGTGCAATCAGACATCCAGGGAGCCATACACTGACCCCCAGCAAAGCCCCTGTGAACACAAACACACTTTCAGATCCAGACGCATCCCAAATTGCCTCTGAGATAAAGAACTAAACTTGAGGGATGGAGAGATAGCTGTTGGTAAAGTGTTTGCCTTGCAAGAATGACAACCTGAGTTCCATCCCTAGCTCCCATATAAAAGAAAGCCAGGTATCATAGTCACTTGTAATCCCAGCTCTGGGAAATGAGAGGTAGGAGGGTTCCTGGGGCTTGATGGACATCCAGCCTAGCCTACTTGGCAAGTTCCACGCTAATGAAAGACATGTCTCAAAAAACAATGCAAACCACACTAGAGGAATGACACTTGTATGAGCACATACACCCACACACATACAAATATCCACACAAAAAGAACTAAATTCAAGATCATGTCAACCTCCTCACCTGAGCAAGACTGTTAGTGCATTAGGTATTATACATAGTAAGAAGTGTAGCTGTGGCTAGTGACTTTGAGTGTCTGCCCAGGTAGCACTCAGGGTTAGAGGCATTCTGGGGCTAGGAGAATGAGACCAGAGCAGGGCTCTTGTCTAGCTCTTTTGCTTTCTGGGGGCAGGGGACATTCCCTAGGCCTTGATCTTCTCAGAGATAATTTTGGGGTGATCAAAGTACCAACGAGGTCAGACCACAGGCTGGAGAAAGCTGGAAAGACACTAAGCCCTGCACTAAGGAGACAGCAGAGGGAAGGGACATGCTAGACCATGACGAACGTGGCTGCTTTCAGACTCAGATATACATGCAGAGAAGTGGGAAAAGTAAACCAGACTCTGGGCAATGTCATGGCTGTCGATGTGGGTGACACGGAGCTTTAGATACATATACCTTATTCTGAAGATTTGCAAGTCCACATCAACATAGACAGATGAACAACGAAGCCCACATACCCATCGCCTCACCTTGACAGTTGTCAGCACACATGGCAGGCGCATGTCACAAATGTTCCTATACCCCACCATGTCTTCTTAGAGCAAATCTCAGTTGAAAACATCTCCTTTATAACAAAACCATATCATCATTGCTCACTTAAAATTATTCCTGTTATAAAGCATCCTTGATTGCCTAATAAATACCTTTTTCTTTTTTTGTTTTTTTGGGTTTTTTTTTTTTTTTTCGAGACAGGGTTTCTCTGTGTAGCTTTGGAGCCTATCCTGGCACTCGATCTGGAGACCAAGCTGGCCTCGAACTCACAGAGATCTGCCTGCCTCTGCCTCCCGAGTGCTGGGATTAAAGGCGTGTGCCACCAACGCCCAGCACAAGCCACACTCTTGATCAGTGATGTCTTCACATATAGCATGGTGCTCGGATACCCCAGACACCAAGATTCCTCAGCACCTCCCTTCAAGATAGAACTCCCCAAATACTTTTTCTCTTGCCCTTGACATCAAAGCCATCGGACATGACAAGGATCCTTTCCAAGTGTTTCGATATGTCCTCCTACTGGCCCTGGATTCAAACCCTATGAGCTGTGAGATCTGGAAAAAGAGAATGTCTGACCCATATGGTCAGCAGGCTCCACCCTGATGCCTGGAGACACAGACAACTGACTCTTCCTGCAAGACCCAACCTGGTGTCACCTGAAGACTTGATTAGCTGGCTAGGGAGACAAGCATGCTGAATCAACACTTCCAGGGAGGCCACACATGGCTTGCATGCCAGGGGAGAAGTGACATCAGCCAGAGAATAAACAGAGAGGAGGCGACCCCAGGAAGGGGACTGGCTGAAACACTAAGGCCTGTCTACTTTCCTTTTGCCGCACTTTCTCTTACTGTTCCTCCCAAAGTCTCCAAACACAAACATTCCACCTTCCCTGCTTATTTCTGATTGGTTTGAATAAAAGGATAGAAATGGAAAGGTTTCCCATGTGATAAAATGCCTGGCAAATGTCAGGATGGAGACAACAGGAGAGTAGCCATTTCCTCGTGGGCCTGTTTGTAAACTTGCAGTTCACAGACAACTGTAGGAGGCTGAGTGGCGTACTGGCCATTGACCAACCCTGAGGAAACAGTCTGTGAGCAGAAGACAGGCAACAGAGCTCTCCCATTCAGAGGTTTGGAGAGGGAAATCCCCAGTAATCTATTTATAGTTTCAGATTTAATAGCCCCCACCATTCCTATGTCAAGGGAATTGCCAGAAGTTAAAATGATTCCTGAAATCAATGTAGACCCCCCAACATTGAAATTATTTTTAAACATGTTCTTGTTGAGGGAGAATTTCATCCCAAACTACAATTAACAAGGCTGGGGAATGTGGCAGCCGTAACGAGAGAAGTTCATTCATGGTCCTCTGGTTCCCAGCCAGCAGCAAAGAGCCCTGTATGCTTCCACAAGTCACCAAGTCCCCCATGGGTCTGCTTGAGCCAGCAACTGGGCTGGAAGGCTATGGCCATTCTATACCCTCCCTCCCAGCAAACAGCCCACGACAGTCTCTTTTTGGCTCAATCTGTTTCTCCCTCTTGTCTGATATTTTCAAGGGTTTTTAATCACGACTCAAGCAGATTGATCAATGACAGATATGAGCAACAACTTTTGCATGCTAACAGTGCCGGATTTTTTATCTGAGAAAATATTTCTCCCCTAAAAAGCCTCTGCAGGGCTGTGTATTAATTAAAATCTAAATACTAAATATTGATTGATGCGTTATCAGGCCATAGCAGTTGGGCCCTGCCACATTGATTTTTTCCTGTGATTTATTATCATATTTAAGAAAAATCATTTTGTGTGATTATACGAGGAAATAGACTTTAGTGAGGGTGTAATTCTTTTGTATCACTTTTGTTGTGTGGAGGACGGGCCAATTCCTCAATCGGGGCTGAGATTGCTGATACCCTTCACCGCCTCCTCACTGTGGCCTCTGCGGCTTGTGCGTTAAGCCTGCTTGGTCTTGTCATTAGGAATAATGGCTGCTAGTATTAGGTCCTTAATCACAGCTGAGATTAACAGATGGATGAGCCTAAGTTCTTAAAATTATCTAGTTATTAACAGGTATTTCTTTTTATCGCATTAATGACATTGTTGCAGGGGACTTTTTTCTTTCACACAAGAATTGAAGCAAAACCTGGAACAATGTCCTGGCTGGCCCCATGTGTGACAATTGGTTAATCTTCTCTCTTAGTGCAAATGTCCCCTGGATAGTGGCGAATATCTGGCTCTCAGGACAGACAGAGCGTCTATAGAGATAGGCCAGGGTTGTAAGTTAAGGAACCCACCTGACTTTGTATAAATGACTTTTGATGATCATCTTGGACCATTTCAGGAAGAAAGGAGGACTGGTTACCACCACTTACCTTATCCCTCCAAGAATGGGTGGCAGAAGCTGACAATGGCTCCTCTTCTAGATTCTTGTTGGAGTAGTAATGAAAACACTGTCTCTTACAAGTTGTTTCAAGTCAAAATATTCCTCACATTTTATTTTCTTCCCATTTATGTTCCATCATATTGAGACATTAAATTTATTTTGTATAATACTGAATGCCAGTATCTTCTCAGTTACCACTACACACACACACACACACACACACACACACACACACACACACATAACACAAACACAGTAAAACAAATATGCAGTCTTTTTTACTCCCTTTCTATGGAGTATTTGTATAGATGATCCATTGTATGTGTGTGTGTATCTGTGTGCATGCATGTTTATGTGTATATGGTATGTGTATGCTCATGTTTGTGTGTGCACATATGTGAGCACACCTCTGGAAGTCAGAAATCAATGTCAAGTGCCCTCCTCTATCGATCTCAACCTTAGTTTTGAGATAGTGTCTCTCATTGAACCCAGAACTCCCAGTGGGCTCAACTAGCTAGCTGGAAGCTCTGAAGACCCACCTGGCTCTGCTCACTCCAGTTCTAGTATCCACACCTGGCTTCTTACATGGGTGCCAGGAATCAGAACTCAGGTCCTCATGATTACATGACAGGCATTTTGTCAACTGAAGGATTTTTAAGAAACTGTAAGGCGTTTCCACGATAATCCCTTTTCCAGTTCTCTGAGGTATTTTTTCATCTCTGACCTGCTTTGCACTCAGAGAATGCCAGTACTCAAAGGTGGCACCTCCTCACCCCTAAGGGTCATTGCCCTCATCACAGACAAGCCCATCCCAGAACCCTCCCATTTCAGGGCTATCTTAGCTTCCATGGGGACATTAGTAGTGGGGTTAAGAGAGATGAGCACTTCTTAGGGAGAAAAAATAGACCATTCCATTATTACTAAATTGAAATTTTTAAAATCTATAATTTGGAGAAAGAAAAATTAAGAGATATACATAAATGCTCTAATCTATGCAAGATATACTGCTTATTTTACATTATTAATGATCAATTCCAGTGGTTTTAAGAATTAAAGGAAAGAAGAAAGGGAGATGGGGAGGAAAGAATATAAGGAGAGGGCGGGAGCAGATGGAAGAAAAAAGGGAAGGAGGGAGGGAGGGAAAGAGGGAGGGAGGGAGGGAGGGAGGGAGGAAGGGAGAAAGGGAGGGAGGAAAAGAGGGAGGGAGGGATAGATGGTTCTGAAAAGACAGGCGGCTCTATGACATGGACAACAGAGGTGGGGTTGTTGGCCACAAGATTGCATGTTTTATGGATGTCCCCCCAAATGAATTCTAAGTCGGGGCTCCTATATCAGACAGAGAAGGAGAGCCTGAAGCTAAATTTGTGGAAATTATTTTATAGGAAAAACACTAAACTCAGTCCCATCCATAAAACCTTTTCCATTCCTTGCTGTATGAGGTTGAAACATGAATCCATCAACCACAGTTCTACATTGGTCCTGTAACCCCACGCTTTCCACTTGATGGTTAGGGTCAGTGGGAAGGTGGGGGCTCCCCACTTGATGGTGTAAAGGACAATGGAAAGGTGAGAGGCTCCTTCAGTGGGCTTCCAGCAAGTTCTCACTATTCTAAGACTCTTGACCCAAAAGGAATCTTCTAAAATAAAGCACATGATGGCACATGCCAATCACCTTGTATCTTACACTTAGGAAAATCTCATTGCTGAAGTTTCTGAAATTACATCTGGTAATTTCCCCCTCAACTTCTCACTTGGCCTGAGATAAAGACAAGAAATACAAATTTGTTCCAATATTTTGTCCAATACAGTCCAGGGTTGTGATAAATAAATGTCAAGGTGGGTTAGACGTCAAGGTGGGAGTTTGGAGCAAACTGAACCTAGCAGAAGACAGCTGAACCCAGTTGGGAGAGAAGACTTGGAGCAGAGCAGCAGCTTCCACACAGCTCCCACACTCTGCCTGTCCTGCCATGTAAAGATGGGGCTAGGAGGAAACTGGCCCAGTGGAGAAAGCTTAAAGTGATGTGGCCAGCTCTCACCTCTCCCAAGCCACCCTGCACACACTCCCTATTCTTGCCACCATCTCTGTATACTTGGGCTTTGCCATGAAGAGTACCTACTCAGTTACAGTGTTGTTTGCTTACCCTCATTTGTGTGGAGAGTCACAGGCAAAGACACCTCTGCTGGTGCGGCCATGTGCTTCCTGTGTTCCAGCCCCTGTGGCAGAAGTCTCTGCAAGCACACCTGACAGTCAGAAAGGAGTGAAAATAGCTCTCCTTGGAAATGGTCTTCACTGAGAATCATCACTCAGGGGTCTGCTCTCCAAAATGCCGGTGCACTCCGTGTCAGTAGTAGTGCTGTCCAAATGGGGAGTTGGCACTCAGCCCTGCCTGAGACCCACTGCTAACCTAAGAGGTCAGAAAGCTGAGCAAGAGTTACAGGGTATGGTCCTCTCTGTGGGAAGGCCAAGGACTGTTACAATAAATCTTTCAGCCAAAAGCCGCCCGAGCCCTACCTCCACGTGGGCAGTCTCCACCAGCCGCCTGAGTTCTGCCCACCACGTGGATGGACCAAATATTACAAAGACATACTAGGTACAAAGTTGCTTGGCCAATGACTAGGATTCTCATCTGTTAGCCCAGTCTTAATTATCATAAATCTATATATTTTATAAGACTTATCGGATGCCTTATTGGCATCCCTCCTTGCTGGTGGATCACATTGCGCCACTGGAGGAAGAGCAGAGGGGAAAGGGGAACACTTCCTGTTTCTCCTTGCTTAAATATGAGTCTCCTTGCTATGACACTTCTTGCGTGGATCACCACTTCTCTACTACATTTCCCAGAATCCTCTTTGACTCCTAGTCCCGTCTAACTTGCTGTCTCATTGGCCAAACAAGTACTTTATTCAGTAATCAATAAGATGAACACACACAGTACATTCCCCATCAAAGGACTGACTGGTGTCGGCAGGCACTGCACTCTGCAGGGGACCTCAGTCCTGGGAGCCAGAGAGTGAACACATGGACCTAGCATCCTTGATGGCAATGTTCTTCCAGAAGGAAAAATCCTCATGAAAAGAACAAACTGATAAACAAAAAGAAAAATCCCTGGCAACATGAGAAAAAGCATGAACTTCGGTGTTTCAAATACCCTACTCTGCAGAGCTAGAGAGAGAGCTCAGTAAAATGCCTGCTACTCAAGCATGAAGACCTAAGTTCAGATCTCCAGAGCCCATGTACAATTTGGGTGTCAGGTTCAATGAGAGACTTTGTCTCAAATAATAAGAAGGAGAATAATTAAGAAGGACACCTAATATTGACCTCTGGTCTAAATACATACACACACACACATACACACACCTCAACCCAGGACTGCCTGCAAGGTCCCCAGGGCCTCACTGAGACAAAGCTTCTCAGATAATTAGTTGCAGGTACCAACCTCTCTGTACCCCCTCCTCATGCCCACCTGCCTTATCTGCAGAGCCTGGCTTCCTCATGAGGCTTCATCTCGCACCTCCTTGACTGGAGCATAGCATTGCAGGAGGATAAGCAAGGCCTAGGACTTTTCTTGTCACTCTAATTCCTCATCAGACATGGTTCTGGAGGACCATGCCCCTTCATCCCATACATGTCACCCCCAATTTCCTACTCCATAGCCTTTCTGTGTTTGTTCTCACTGTCTCAGGTTGCTGGACAAGTGCCCACAAAAGAAGAACTCAGCTAAATCAGAAAGGTAGAACCTATTCTTCAGTTAGTGGTGGCAACTGACAGCACAGAGATGCACTTTTTTAATGTTAAAAATAATCATTACCATTTGTTACTAAATGGGGCCAAATTTAGGTAGAAAAGTGACATGTCATTCCCTGTTAGTGATAGCCCCAACACCATGCAAATTGGGCCTACACATCCCCTGAACTGTGAGGAACCATGAGACATTGCTTTCTCAGGTTTCTTAGGTGCACCCTGCTTTGGGGCAAAAACATGTTCAATTGCCTCCCCATGGCTCTTCCCTCCTCTGTGGCCCACTGCAAGGACCAAGGTAGGAAGACAACTTGATCAGAAGGAAGTATATTCCCAACACAAACACACAGCCATTCAAGACACAACACCCAGTTTAGGTTTAATTCGCCTTGCCATGGAATTTGCATAAAGTACCTTCCAGTTTGTAGGCACCAAGCTCACCCTTCCCTCTGAGGTCAAATCATTGCTCAAGGATACATCACCAAGAGTCAAGACTATCACTACTCGTGCTGTCACCAATAGCACACCACGGCTACCACATACTCTCCTCAGTTTTTACGGTGATGATGTCAAAATGGACAATTGACCCCAAGTCACAGTGAGGTGAGCCCAGTATATGTGAGGGGTATTATTAATGATCAATGAAGACATGCCTGCAACACCATGAGTCCTCACTGTGGGACTGCCCCAGAGGACAGTCAACCCAATAGGGTGTTTTCCAAGTAACAATACATGGGCCATAATAGTCACAGTGAAGACAAGGACTCATGAGCACCCTTGCTTCCTGCCTGGGTAAGGCCAAAGTCCCCAGAAAAACTCTGAAGAGATTACAGTGCAGTGTCCAGAGACAGTGTGAGGAAGAAAGATGGACAACTCCCTATCCCTGTTCCAAGTCATGAGAAGTTCTTCCAAGGACCTGTGCAGAGTGTATTCCTCATGATGATTGAGTTAACTGAGATACCATGGGGGGGAACAGGGAAAGACCACCTCTGATCCTATAGATTAAAGAGACAAATACTGAGAATCAGCATGGAATGGCACTTGAGATCAATGTGAATCCATGTGGCTTGTTGGGGGTGGGGGTACACAGAGGAAGAGTCCCTTCTAGTTCACTATAAAGTCCTAGGTCAAGACTGAACTACAGTTCTCCCTTGAAAAACTTGAACTAGAGTAATGGGAGGGAAATGTGGGCAAATGAAGGCGCTGCACTACTCTTGTTGCCTGGACTGAGAATTCTGGACACTGCACAGTGAAGATAAAGTCCTGGACACTGGGATCAGCCCACTTAGGGCACTCCAGTCATCTCCCGGAAATGGTCTTGTTTTTCTTGGTGATTCATAAAAAGCAGAGGGTTTAATGGGTCCACAGTTATTGTGTGCATACTGATACCTGAACAATTGCAGCAATTGGGCACACTGCTCCCTGAAACTCCCTGCCTTGAATCTATCACTGAGTTGTGCATCCACGATGATAGAAATTTGGGCAACCTTTGACTTACACTGTGTCACCTCGAGAGCAAAGGACACAACCCAAGGAAATGTTCACCTACATGCCACTATTGATGCAGAGATTATTGGCACTTGGACACCTAGAGCTTCTATTTCACCCCGAGGATATTGAGCCTCCATGGAAGCACCTGGTTGTCTGCAGACAGGTGTCAGAACACCTGGGCACACCTGGCACATTTAGACCCTGACTATGTTGTGAAATGGGGTTGTCATGGGGGTACCTCTATGGCTTTATTTTTTTTTGAGTCTGAGAAGAATTATATTTTTGGATTAGGCAAAAGGAATATGTTATGTCATGTACTTTAATTTTTTTTTTTCTTTTCAGTAAACAGACATTGTATAATGCTTTATTCTGGGAAAAAAAAAAGACCCATGTCTTCCCGCGTGGTTTCCAGATCTTTTTTTTAATTTTATTATCTAATATCATTTTATTAATGTCTATTCATTACATAAAACAATAGGTTTTGTTATCACATTTTCCCATTATACGCTCTCTTGTTCACTGTATGCCATGCCACTTCTACCTTAGTTAGAGTTTCTATTGCTATGAAGAGACACCATGACCTTTAGGAAAGCATTAGATGGCTTACATTTCAGAGGTTCAGTTCATCATCATCATGACGGGACATGGCAGCATGCAGGCAGACATGGTGCTGGAGAAGGAGCTGAGTTCTACATCTTGTGCAGGCAATAGAAGGTGAACTGTCTCACTAAGCACCTCCATGGCTTTATTATTGCGGGGTTCACTCAGCCAAACCGTGGCATGAAACTAAGCTCAAGGGTGCTGCATATGGTTAATAATCATAGACACCTGACTCTTGCTGGGAGCATGCTGTCACTACCAGGGGCGGGGCATGAGGGAGACTTTGTGTGCTAAATGCCTCAGTGCAACCTTTTCACAGGGTCGAGATACCGTGGCAGCCTACAACAGGCCACACATATACCCAAGTTTTACTTTCCAATATAAAAATATGTTTTAAGTGAGCTACATTTTTTCCTTGCTGTGTTTCCTTGAGTCACATTTTGTCAAATGCAATCATGCGCCTGTTGGCCTTTACTGAAATCCCAAAAGGAACATAATTATTCTTTGAATTGCCTCACAACTACCAAGAATAAATGCACTCTAATATTTAAAGAAAGCCACAGGCCACAGCATTTTAAATGCCTCTGTCCAGTTGTCCACACACAAATCCCCAATTTGTGTTCAAAACCTCTCTATTGCTGTTTACCTTTTTTAAAACATAATGGAGGATGTTGCTTCTTACATCACTGACCATAGTGACCCTAAAAACTGTGGGGGATGCCCTTTCCCTGCCCAGACATCCTGAGATGAGGAGCTACTTCTGACAGCCAGTTAGACAGGGACTGTGCCAGTGCTAAACACCCCAATTATGTACAAGCAGTACTAAAGAAGTTGGGTTTCCAGACAGCAAAGTGCTCCTTTGCATAAACAGTGTCTTTCTTTCTCCTCCCCCAAAAGAAAGTATATTGTGAGTTATACAGCAGAAGGAAAACCAATCCATACCCCTTCTGTCTGGGGGACTTGGGGGAGACGCAACTCTCTGCTCCCTGGCACAGGCAACAGACCAAGCTCTCTCTAAGGTCACTTGATTTCTGGGATGATTCTAGTATTATTCAGTGGGAACCCCAGGTACTCAGGCCCTGAGGCCCTCTGCCAAAGCTTCCCAGGATACCCTAGACAGCAGCTCCCAGCACTCAATGGAAGCTGAACTCCAGTTGACTCAGACCTCTGAGCGAGTCTACAGGAAGGTGAGCCAAGATGGGCCTCCATGCTCTTTCTCCCGTAAACACAGCAAGGTGCACTAAACCCACTGATAATTCATTTAAAATCACATACAGGGGCAGATGACTATCACCCTAAAGATGATATGTGGAGACTGAGACAAGGGGAGAAAACACAGGAAAAGTCTATAGGGACAATACAAGTAAAGACACAAAACACAGTCTTAAGAAATTCCTGGGCCAATTCTCACTGAAAGTACATTTAAGATTCACTGGAATTAAAAAAAAATCACCATGTGATATTATTTTAATTCCCTTTGAAATTGGTGCATTGTGACAAAATAATAGCAACTAAATTATGTCTCTGCGTTGATATAACTAAAATGTGCATTTAACATAGAATAAGAGTAGTTAATATGTTTGTGTTTATAAAGTCCTTGCAAAATTCGAGTGTCACGTGACCAGGAGAAAACAATTCCAGCTAATTCCAATATGAATTATAATGACAGTTCTCAGCAAGCAGCATAGATTCGGATGGTGCAAGGTACAGTGGGCACAATTAACAGGTAACAATGGAGAGGAGATCTACCTGCAAGGGCCTAGCACAGGGCCCAGTAATTAGCGATCACTCCAATTATTTTTAAAGTAATTACCCAGATACAAGTTTCAGTAACAGCTCAGTTCTTAACTAAACACAAAAATGCAAAGAGCATCCAAAAAGCAGGTTTCTGTGTTGCAAAATGTACATCATATGTATTCTGTACTATAGATTCTATACTACATTCTAATGCAGTGTTACATTGTTCACCCAAAATCAGATATTAAAAAAGGGAAACCAGAAGGGCTATGGTGAAAGTTTACTTGGTAAAATGCTTCCCATACAATCTTGAGAACCTGAGTCTCATGCTCAGAACCCAACACCGAGAAGGCGAAGACATGTACATCTCTAAAATGTGATGGCCAACTAGCCTGACCTAATCCGCACAATTTCTGGTCAATGGAAGCCCCTGTCCCCAAAACCAAAGTGAACAGTGCATGGGGAATGACACTCAAGGCTGACCTCTGGCCTACACACACACACACACACACACACACACACACACACACACACACACACACACACCAATTAAAGAGTGAATGTGACAGGACACATATAAAGAATGAATTATATCACTGATGTAGAAATTGGGGTGAAGTGAACCTTACTTTGGTTACTCATGAACATGGGCTGTTCACCCCAGTCTCAAGCACTTTCCTTATACCTCTGCTTGGCTTGGCATGCACAGGCAGTCTCCGTTTTAAAGAAACTACAGCATGCCATTACATTGAGAAGCAAAAGTTGGCATTGAGGTAGACTGGAGATATCCATCAGTTAGCAATCCTTCATCCATCTGGTTCTTCCCTTGGGTAGAAGCTAATTACATGCCTTTCAAAAGCTCAAAGATTGAAGAAATGGACCAAAAAGTGAGTTACAAGAGTCTATACTCCATGGAAAGTATCGGTAATGAAATTTGCTTTTCATAAAAACATGACAAATTGGCCTCCTTTTCAAACATTATTACTCAAATATGATGGATCAGCTAAAGAATGTGCTGGTAAACCAGGTATGAATTTTATTTTATAGGGTACCCTTTCACTTTCATCCATTCTCATTGTTCTGCTTTTAATATTTCATCCATCGTTTCCTAGTCTCCTGCCCCTCTTAAACACCAATATTTAGAAACCTTATAACCATCCCAGTGGGAGGCTGAGACAGGAATATTGTCATGAACTTGACGCCAGCCTATGCCAAGCAATGAGTTCCAAGCCAGCTTAGGTTACAGTGTCAGACTCTGACAGAGAGGAGAGGAGAAGAGAGAGGAGAGGAGAGGAGAGGAGAGGAGAGGAGAGGAGAGGGGAGGGGAGGGGAAGGGGAGGGAGGGGAGGGGAGAGGAGAGGGGGAGGAGAAAAGGAGAGAGAGGAGAGAGAGAGAGAAAGGAGAGAGAGAGGAGAGAGAGAGGGGAGAGAGAGAGGAGAGAGAGAGAGAGAGAAAGAGAGAGAGAGAGAGAGAGAGAGAGATCTTTTTCTTGGAGGGGGCTGGGTTTCCTTGAACATGAACCACCTGTTGTTTGTGATGTCAGATGCTACTATGTCAGGCTCTGGCTTTGGCTCATAGGCTACATTTTCAGGATGTCACCCAATAGCTAAAGGCCCTGAGGATGGCTCTCAAGTGTTGTGAGAGCTGCTCCCATAGGCTAAAACACTTGCCTATGGCACCAAGTGTAAGTGGTATATGTTTAACCAAGATCAGAGTAGGTTAGAGGAAGTTAAACAAAACAAATCTTATTCTTCAATCAGAAAAATGAACCTGGGGGTTAAATATAAACAGGGAGACACAGAAGTTAGACTGGCAATAAAAGGTAGTTTCAAACTGCAGAATGTTAATAACAACAGCAATAAAAAAAAATCACGTTAACACTCCTGTAGGGTGGGCATGAAATCTCAGCCAGAAAAGGCCTTTGGTGCTTAGACTAACAACCTGAGTTCCATCCCAAGATCCACAGGATAGAAGAAAGCAAATTTCTGCAAGCTGTCCTCTGACCTCTACATGCGCCCCGATCATGGCACAGGTCTGCCACACACTTCCATCCCCCTGCCCCATCCACCTATTTTGAAACTGAGAAAGTCCCCACACAGGAAGATGGTGTTTCTTATAGGGTATCCCTGCTGGTAATCCTCCAGTCGGTACACATGTTCATTCAGTCTAAAACATTGCTTTTTCAAGCATTAGTCATTGGCACAGGGAGCTTGGGATTGGTCCCAAGTTTTGCGCATTTTATTTCTTCTAAGCTCATGAAAAAGGCATCCTTACTGCAGTGTTATCCACCCATGCTGGCACTCCAAAGGAATTTTACCTGGCAGTTTACTGAAGCCATACCATAAACCCTCAGTACTTCAATAGCACTCACATGCAGTGGAAGCAATCTTATTCACTCTGGCACACTGTTCTGTTTTCTCTCAGGCTGAGAAACACAACCACAGAAACACGGTGAACAAAAGAGAATTAAGAGGAACCCTGTCCTCAGTGATACCAGCACCAACCGGTTTACATCAAGCAAGATCCTACCCACACAGCACACACATCCTGCTTTTCCTGGTTGGAAAAGATTAAAGAACTGGAAATGTGCAGACATACCCTCCTGACTCAACAGGGTCCTGATTTAATGTAATAAATAAAAATTTCAATGCAAGAATAAAAGTTAAAGCTTACAGTTTTATACAACTCACTCCAAACTAAAAGTTAAGAAAGAATTCCCATAGCTGATCAAAGCAGAAGCAGGTGCCCAGAGCTAAACACTGAGCCATACTCCTGGAATCCAGTTGTAGAGAGTGGGGAGAGATGAGCAAAGGAGCCAAGACCGTGCTGGAGAAACCAGCATAAACAGATGACCTGACCTTGTGAGAGCACAGAGACCCTAATTGTAAAGCTTGGGAACCAGCATTAGGACCGAACCAAGCCCCCTGAATGTGGGTGGCAGCTAGGAGGCCTAGGCAGTCTATGGGATCTCTAACAGTGGAGCCAGTGTTTATCCCTAGTGCATAAATGGACTTTGGGAGCCCATTCCCTATGGAGGGATACTATTGCAGCCTAGGCCCTCCCCCAAATGATGTGGCAGACTTTGATGATCCCCTGTGGAAGGCCTCACTATCCTTGGGGAGTGGGTGGGGCGTGGGTTGAGGGGGTCAGTGGGGCCATGGGAGAATGGGAGGGTAAGGGAATGGGAAATGTAGTAAAGAGAAGTCTTGTGATCCAGGCAGGAAGTGACATAGCAGACAAACTCAGAATATAAGCAGGGACAAGCAAGAAATCACTCTCTTCCTCCTCCTCCTCCTCCTCCTCCTCCTCCTCCTCCTCCTCCTCCTCCTCTCGTCTCAGTGGAGCCACAATGTGATCCCAGCAAGAAAAGATGCCTGCCACCAGTGTCCCGGATAAGTCTTTATAAAATATACAGATTAATGTTTATGGTTGATAGTTAAGACTGAGCTAGCAAGTAAGAAATCCTAGTCATTGGCCAGCAGCATTGTACATAAAATCTCTGTTTGTTATTTTGGGTGCCCATGTGGCAGCGTGGCTCAGGCAGCTTGGTGGAAAGATTTATCCTTACACTCTTCAGAATCCATGGTGGGATTAAAATGTTACTTATTGTTTTCAAATTACCCCCACCAGATCAAAAGTTCTGCACCTCTCCCTTGATGTTTTCATCTATGATAAACTTTTGGGCATCTGGTAAACATAGTATATGTTCTTGTATCCAGAAAAGCTTACATGTCTGAGGTAAAATGTACATTTAAGAGGTAAAGTATACAGTAACATTATGTAAACCCGACGGATGTGGCTTAACTAAAGGGCTGCTTCAATGGAGTCTGCTGAGAGCAAGGAACGATGCCTCGCTCTCCCACATCTGAGATGGCCAAGGGCCCCAGTTGACATTTCTCTTGGGTCAGTGCCTCCCTGCATGGACTGTAGAGAGGTGTGAGATTTTTCCACCTGCAGCATGCCTCCTAGCCTGAAACCCATCTAGCAACTGCCACTGAACATTCCCAAGGTCTTCTCCAGCCCAGCAAACAGCTTCATCCTGGGCAAGTGTGGACAGAATCCTACAGTCCTGTCACCACAGTTATCCAGGTTATCGGTCAAAGCCCAGCCTCTGGGTCTGTTACGATAAATCTTTCTGTCACCCACTTGAGTTCTGCCAGCCACGTGGATGGACAAAATAATACATAGAGACTTATATTATGTACAAATGCTGCTTGGCCAATGGCTAGGATTTCTCATCTGCTGGCTCCGTCTTAATTGTCATAAATCTATATATTTTATAAGACTTACCTTATAGAGGATGCCTTCCACTGGTGCCCTTTCTTGCAGGTGGATCACATGGCGACTCTGGAGGAAGCGAGAAGGGGGCCCACTTCCTTCTTCCCTTGTTTATGTATTAGTCTCCTTGCTATGTCATTTCCTGCCTGGATCATCACTTCTCTACTACATTTCCCAGAATCCTCCTTGACTCCTAGTCCTGCCTAACTTGCTGCCTCATTGGCCAAACAGTACTTTATTCAACAATCAATAAACTGAACACACACAGAAGTACTTTCCCCACCACGTGTCCTATGCTGTTATCCTCATCAGCTAAGCAACACTCCCGGACCCCTGGAAGGCCTCTCTCGTACTCCTACTGTGGCCCCAGAAACTGAAGCAGGAAGCATCTCTCTGCAGGCTGCTCCTCCATCGGCACCCAGTTTCCCTTCAGCAGAACAAGCCTTCCTCAGTCAATATCTGAAACAACATGGGCCCCGGTTCCAGCTTATTCTCCCTCTAAGGAGGTCCAGAACATAGAATGGACTCACTTTGATGCATGTGCACATGTGCATTTGGGTTCACACACATATGTGTCCATGCACGTGTGAAGACCAGAGGACATGCTTGCTGGCTTTCCTCAGGTACCGTCTACCTTGTTTTTTGGGACAATGTCTCTCACCAGACCCGGTACTTCCTGATTTGACCAGGGAGCCTCTTGTCTCTGCCTCTGCATTTGGAATTTCAAACCTGCAACCCCCCCCCCACCAGCTTTGTTCACAGAGGCTCTAGGGACTAAAGTGGAGTCTTTCTGGGTCCAAGGCAAGCACTTTAATGACTGAGCTGTTTCCAGGTCCAAACAGATGACTTTTCATGAAGTTTTCTCAATGTGTTCAATATTTGTGACCACACGGCATCTAATACCTCACTCTAGAAGACAATGCTACCCTCCCACGAGTAACAGGTCCACAGTGGTGAGCATTCACTGATCAAAGGCCTGGCTCTCCTGGCCATTACCCTGCTACCCTCCTTGTAACACATAAGTCACCCCTACACTGCTCTCAGGCCAGATTCCCACCTGGGCCCCCTCCTCCAGGGGCAGCAACCCATCCCAGAAGGCAGACTATTAAGAAACCCACTGCTCCTTCTCTGCTTTCTCCACAGATCTCCTCCATCTTTGGCTCCCTCCCTCTGCCTGCCTCCCTAAAATCCAATGCCTCTTATCTCACCTTCCCCAAAGACTAAGCATTCTTACCCAGAGCCCTCACTCCTTACCCAGAGTCCTCCTCACTCCTAGCAGGTGATCCCATTTCCTCCAGGCCCCAATTCATTGCTCTGGAGAACAGCAAACATCCAAAAGTACAGCAATACCTCACAGGCAGTGACCCACCTACCTCAGGTGCCTCAGGCAGGGTTAGAAGACTGCCCTGGCCTGTGAAGGTGACAGAGGAGTGGTCTCCAGACACAGGACACCCCAGGAGGTAGCACTCTCTGCAAAGTCCAATCTTCTTATTGCCACAGTGCACTATCTACAAGTGCTCCTACTGCCACACATGTGTGACATACCAGGCTGTCTAAGAAACCTTCTTCATGGTCCAGGAGGTCGTGCCACTCAACCTGATTCTTTCACAGTAGGAAA
Source organism: Cricetulus griseus (assembly GCF_003668045.3). Taxonomy (NCBI): domain Eukaryota; kingdom Metazoa; phylum Chordata; class Mammalia; order Rodentia; family Cricetidae; genus Cricetulus; species Cricetulus griseus. The sequence continues at coordinate 234,354,210 of NC_048595.1, forward strand.
TGCCAGGGCCTTTCTTACTCAGGCATGCTTGTGGACAGCCCAGGAGGGCCAACATCAGACACATCTCTAAACTGTTCTAGCCACAAGCACTCCTCTCTATAGTGTATTTCTTCTTGTGTAGGGACCCTTGGCCTGACTCACCACAGGGTTCAGTAATGATCTGACTGTCATCCTATGCCTCAAGACATTTAGAACATCTTCTAAACTTCATCTCAGACTGTGGATAATTTATATTAAGCACCATCCCCAGAAATACCTACTACAAAGACAAAGCCAATCGAACTAAGTAAAACCCCACATCATATGCTAGAGAAAGATGGCAGATCTCTGTTGTAGAATATTAGTTAAAGATGTGTTACATTTTTTATGCTGTGAAATTATCTGTTTAATGATGCAAACATATGTTGTGTTTATTTAACTCTGTAAAGCTTGTCTAACTTGGCCTGTCTAAAACACCTCATTGGTTTAATAAAGAGCCGAATGGCCAAAAGCTAGGCAGGAAAGGGACAGGTAAGGCTTCCAGGCAAAGGGTACAAATAGGAAAAGGGAGAAGAAAGGAGGAAAAAGAAAGGAAGGAGAAGAGGGCTCCAGGGGCCAGCCAGCCAGCTACACAGCCAGCCACAGAGTAAGAAGTAAAGAAAGGTATATAGAAAGGTAAAAGCCCAAAGGCAAAAGGTAGATGGGTAATTTAAGTTAAGAAAAGCTGACTAGAAATAAGCCAAGCTAAGCCTGGGCATTCATCAGAAAGAGTAAATCTCCGCATGATTGTTTGGGAACTGAGTGGTGGGTCCCCCAAAGAGTAAAAGCAAAAACCAACCAGCTACAGGTCTCTTTGGAAGCACCAACACCACAAACACAAGGAAACACAGGGGTGGCTTTTAGAGGTTGCTAATGCCAGGGCACAAACCGTTTCCATGAGTGGAGCCCAAAGCTGTGGATGAGTGTGATGGCATTGGAGAGTGCCCATGAGGGCAGAGACCTGTGGACATTCCTCCCATCTCATCAGCTGAGAGGTTAGGGTTAGAGTTCTGTCATTTGAGACAGCACCAAGGATGTCCCTCTGTTAGTCACACAAATAAGCCAGTTCAGTCTGAAGAAATCTCCAAACTGGTTTCTCAAAACCTTCTAATTGAAAGTCATTGGTTGAGCAAGGCACATCAGCACACACCTGTTAACTCCAGCTATTTAAAATGCAGAGATGAAAGGGTCAGGTGAGCCTAAGAGTCCCAGCCAGACATGACAGCACAGTGAGACCCTTCACTACCATCATCAAATAATAATAATAATAATAATAATAATAATAATAATAATAATAATAATTTTAAAACTTGTTAAGACATTAAGATGGGAAGAGAGCTGGTAGTGTCCACAGTTGCAAGTAGGCACTGGGTTTCTTTCTGCGAATGTGCTCAGTGCCGATGAATGTCTCTCTGTTTTACTGCTCACTTGATGTGAATTTCATCTAAACATGAAAGAAAAGAAAAAAACACAACAAAGAAAACAGATAACAACAAAAGCTGCTTCCACTTCTGGTCCTTGAGTCAGAGACCTCCATCTCCAGCCTCTCCATCAAAGTTGAGCAGACTAAGATTTTTAAAAGAGTGACCTTTAATTCGGTTTCCCAGGGTACTTTCTGAGCCTCACCGTACCAAATTTTTCCTAGTGCATATTTTCTTATCTTCTTTTAAGTTTTTAATGAGTATGGATGGGTATTTTACCTTTGTGCATTTATGTGCAACACATGTATGCCTGGTGCCTGTGGAAGCCAAAAGAGGGCCTCAGATCTCCTGGCACTGGGGTTACAAATGGTTGTTAGACTCTGTTTGGGTGCAGGGAATTGAACCCTGTTCCCCTGGAGGAGCAGCTAGTGCTCTAACCACTAAACCATCCTTCCAGCCCCCTACTAATGCATAATTTCACAATCTGCTATTTTAATGGTATTAAATTTTAGTTGTCATATTTCTTATATGTAAAGAAACTCCTTCTAAAAACATGTTCAGTATAATATTAGTTGCCCTTGTTTCTTGTAAACACCTGTAATTTAACAAATATATCAGAACATAAGAAATATTTGCATCAGGATAAAGTATATTTTAAATATATGTTCAAATAATATATTGATAAAGGCACAAAGCAAAACTTTCTAGAAGTAGATAGGCAGAATATATTTCATAAAATTGTGCATATTTTCTACCCACACACAATGGGCACAATGGGCAAAGAAGACATTGCAGAGAGAGGCCTCCACTCCATTTCTGCAAAGTTTCTGTCTCTTTCCTCCAGTTGTAGCCTCTCTATAAACAGACACAAAACCATTGTCTAATTAATTTCCTGATTTTGGTCAACACTGTGGCAAAGACACTGTTATAACAGTAAATCCCACAACCGTGTGATATTTAGGCAGATGTTGACAACCAGAAAGCCAAACGTGTCCACACGTCTGAGGAGAGGCAGCCTCTTCCCTTCCTGGCAGAAAACAGAGGGTTGATGTGAGTGCTGCCATTTTGTCTCGCTCTGAGTGAAAGACTGTCTGGAGACATTAGAAGGTTTTCCCAGGCCCAGCCCACAGCACCACAGCATGTGGGGATGTCCCACAATGCAATGCTGTTTTCCAGCCTGCCCATGTAAAGTCTGAAAACCCAGATGTCCCTGACAGCTGTGGATGAACATTTCCATGCTTGCACAAACCCAAAAAACACAAAGATCCATGTGGACATCAGAGCAGGGTGTGGTCGTGTAGGAGAGAATTAAAGGACTGTAATGCTACCCAGGTGTCTCCAACTTCCAGGCAGGGTGTTTCTGAAAGGTAATTTGGTCACCAGGGAAACCCAGATGAGGAAGTGCTTCTTTTGGTACATCCAGCCACTCAGCCCTGTGCTGAGAGCATTTGTCCCACTAGCCAACCTCCCATCTTGTGAGACTTTCTGTAACTGACCACTGTGACAACTCAGGGCAAGGCTAGATGCGCACCAGGGTTTACTGCAGCTCTGCCACACTCCAGTGCCCCATACAAATCACTTTTATGCCACCACTTTTCCTCTACTCTAATTTAGAAACAGGAAATTGAAGCCTGGGGCTGTGCCACGCACAAGGTTCTGGGTTCTGATACTGAGGCAAGCATCCCAAACCTGGCTGAAGGCACAGATACACATTCACGCAGTCTGTCTGTGTCCTAAGACTCAGTGGTTCAGTTTCCTCTTTCTTAAAAGAACTTTACAACACCCTGTGAGAATCAAAGTGGAAATATAATTCCATCAAAGCAGCATGCTGGGGCATGAATAGTAAGACCTGAGTTAGGGAAACCTATACTAATAATATGGTAGGCATAAGTGTGGCAGGTTTCAGTTTCACTCACTGTGGCAGCATCAGGTGCCTGAGGTACAAGGCAAGGACACAGAGACTGGCAGAGCTGGGACAGACATAAAGAGGGCAGCATAGCTATGCGTTTATATTAGACCTTACTGTAAGAATAATTTCAGGACAGTTTAGTTTTTGAAGTGTAGAAGATTCTCTTTTTAAATCATTTTTAACTACATTCATGATCTCCAACAATAAAAGGAAGAGGGAAGAGCAGAAGAACCCCAGGAATGAAGTAGATACCATCTTGGAATGCTTCCTCAAAGAAAATTGTCAAATGGCCCATGCCAGGCTGGGTGGCGTTTGCCTGTAATTCTAGTATTGGGAGGCAGAGGCAGAAAGATCTAGGTTTCCAGGGTATGTAGTAAGATACTTTCTCAAAAGAAGAGAGCACCCAGGGGCTGGAGAACTGGCTTAGCTGTTAAAGGCTTGCACCCCTCCTCCAGAGGACCTGTGTTTGGTTCCAATCACCCATATGGCTGCTCACAACATCTATAACTCCATTTCCAGGATGTTAACACCATCTGACTTCTGTGGGCACTAGGCACACAAGGTGAACACATACACACACACACACACACACACACACACACACACACACACACACACGCAAAACATTCATACATATAAAAATAAATCTTAGAGAAAAAGAAGAGGCAACAAGAACAAAGGAAACACTGGCTCAAACTTTGGTCAAGGATGAAAACAGATTGTTTCAGGTGAGTCTCGTGTTCACAGGAGAAGAGGTGGTAGGCGCCAAGATAAGCTTGGATGGTGCAGCAAGGCCAGGGCAGCATCGGTGAGAAATGAGATCGTTTTCACAAACCCTTCTGCAGGAGACAATGTACTCTGCCTCAGATAATCAAAGAAATAACAGCCACACTGTCAGGGAGGCCTGGGCCAGGCTCATCTTTTTTTGTTTGTTTGTTTTTTTGTTTTGTTTTGTTTTTCGGGACAGGGTTTCTCTGTAGCTTTGGAGCCTATCCTGGCACTCGCTCTGGAGACCAGGCTGGCCTCGAACTCACAGAGATCTGCCTGCCTCTGCCTCCCGAGTGCTGGAGCTGGGCTCATCTTGATGGTCACTTCTGAAGAAGGTAATGACATCATTGCCCAAGAAGCAAAAGGAGAAACTGCAGAAACATGGCAGGCACATGGCCTCAAGACTATGTTTCCAGACACAGACCAAAAGACTCAGGTGAGCAGTATTCTCCTTCGCTGTCTCCACCAGGGCAAGGGTTGGCAAGGTCACCAATATCTCAAAATCAACCTGGATGCACTTGTCAAAGGAATGACTAAGCAAAGCAGTTAGGGAATACACGTGAAAGCCCAGACATGTTGCCTAGGGATAATGTGGACTTCACAGACAAAACCTGAGCATCAAAGGGGAAGTTATGGCCAGAGACACCCCCCCACACACACACACACAGTAAAGAGTTTCCAGCATTGCCTCCATATTAGCTATGGGGGGGGGGCAAGGGGGCAGCAATGAGGAATTCAACCAGGCCCTGCGTGTGTCCATTCTTCATGTACATTCACATATCCATTACTTGCACAGTCCTGCACACAGTTAGGCCCAAGGAAGTCTTTCTGGAAGCTTCTCCTGGTTCTGAGGTCTCCTACAGAAAACTAAGCATGTGAACCTGTGAGGACACATACCAACCACAGAGGAGACCTAGCTGGGGGAGGGGAGAGATGGCAGCAATGACTATGTGGAAAAGGAAGAGCACTTTTTCTCAGGTTTGCCAGAAAACAGAAACTGTTTCCACAGAAGTTAAGTTTAGCAAACATGGTCAGAGACGACAGCTCCCTGGGGGGTCTCCCCATGCTAGGGAGGTTCTCACAGCAGGCAGCTAAGACTGTTGGTCTGAACTTCAGCTTAGAAGGTGTAATCAGGCCGGGCGGTGGTGGCACATGCCTTTAGTCCCAGCACTCTGGAGGCAGAGGCAGATGGATCTCTGTGAGTTCGAGACCAGCCTGGTCTACAAGAGCTAGTTCCAGCATAGTCTCCAAAGCCACAGAGAAACCCTTTCTCAAAAAACCAAAAAAAAAAAAAAAAGTGTAATCAGAGAGGTGCTCTTGCCATCTGTAGGATGTACAACCTTCTGTGCTTCCCTAGGGAGTCCCCAGGACTGCTGGAGGGAGTTCTGATTTGGGGAACCTGGATGCCACCCTCCCCACTACTGCCCAGGGCCTCTCACATTCATGACTCTCCCTGCTGTGTGTCCTGAGCTCCAGCAGCTGATCCTTCCTTTCTTCTCTCTTGCCTTTCACACTTTGCTTTTTCTCAGACTCCCTTGTCTACCACCCTTCTCTGACGTGCCTTCTCCACTGTCTTCACCATCATGTAGCTCTGCCAGGTAAATAAATGGCTGCTCCTTGGCCACAGCAGCAGGAATGCTCTCAAGCCCCCTGCCTTCCTCACATCCAGCCTGGGAGGCTGCCTTCCCTTAAGACAAGGCCACAGGGGAATAATGCAGGGTCACTGAGCTCAAGAATGGAGTTGTCCTTTCTTGGCAAGACATCTATAATAAAACAAAACCACAACATTTTCATGCCTCACTACAAGACCCTGAAAACTTCCTTGCTCCCGAAGAAGCACCGTAGCTCAGCAGTGGGAGTGGACTCAGCAGCGTGGGGAGCCCAGCCTTGTGGAGTTTGCAGTACTGGTAGGTGCTCTGGTGTGCTGCTTAAATGACTACTTAAACTGTCCTTTCTTGTGGCTGGCATTCGTCCTCCCATAGACAGCACTGTCTTCCCACAGCCCCTCCCTTTGTTTGTGGAGGGGGATGGGATGGGTGTCAGGGGATCACATGTATTAAGCAAGTGTTCTACCACTGAGCTAACCACTGAAAAGTCCTGATGAGTGGGTCAGGCATCTGTAATTCAGAGCACAGAATGCATTTAGACAAGTTTCTCTGCACTGGCCAGCATGCTGAAGGCAGGGTGATGGTAGGGTTCCTGTTACCTCTATGCTTGCAATTTAGTTCTGAAAACAGCTCTTTCTATTTTTTTTTTCCTGAACTTGGTTCCTCCACTTGGAGAGAAATCCCTTGCTTCACATTAACAATCAGGCCCAATTCATTTTGCCCAGGTCCTAACCCTGATTCTATCTTGACGCCATGTCTTGTTCCTGGAGACTGAGCAGATTCTAACAGGACAGTCTTAACCTGCCCTGGCCATGCCTGGCCCACCACAAGGCTGTTTCTCTCAGTATCTAGCATTAGGTAACCCTTGAGTGATAGCAGGAGCCCCCTCCCAGAACTGGCTGTCTTGTGGTAAGCACCTTCCTCTCCCTTCTGTAGAACACCTTCTCTGAACTTCTACAGAGTTTGAAGTCAAAACAAATGACATCTGTGACAATGAGGAGGCCAAAACCATGCAAAGAGTTACTTCACACTAACGGTGCCAGCTTTCTAAAACTTAGAATCCGTTATGAGAAGTGGTGTTGGGTTTCCTGTGTGAATCCTAACTCATCCCCCTGCCCACAGGGAAAAGAGCCCTGGGCTCTCCAAAGGGCTTTAGATCAGCCCTGTGCAATTGCCAGACACTGGGCCTCCAAGATGTGTTCCAGCAGCAAGAGGCCAATTGGCCCTCACGCGGTGGAGTCCTGTGGACCCAGTGACCTCCAAAGATCTGAGACCTGGAAGGGTAAGAGAGGCGCTTCTTGGCTCAAAAGGTATGGAGGATGCGATACTGACACTTGTCTGGGGACTGAAACCACTCCCTGTGCCGCCCACCTGGGAGTGTCAGAAATTATGATGTGTACTTCCAGGGACCCGCGCGGGAACTCGGGCCGGGGCCAAGGCGGCAGAGTGGGAGCGTCCTCCCAGCCTAGTTCAGTACAGACCTACAGAAGGGCCTCCAGGGCTGTCCCAGCCCCTACCGCCACCGAACTAATTAGGAAACTGCAGGGGGTGGTCTCCTCGCCTTGGCCCTGGCAGCCTCAACATTCTTGCATCCATTTCATCTCTCCCCACCCCCACCAGTTTGGCGCGAGACATCAGTAGATTGCAGAAATGCGGGTTGGGAAGGGACCTAAGTCAGTCCTGTGTTGAACGAAGGGGCCTCTTGAGAACCTTGCACTTGGGGTCCATAAAAACAGTCACTGATGGAGGCCAGAATTGAAGCCTGTAAGGTTGGATTCTGGGGCCCAGAAAGCTCCAGAAGGCAGGAGTTGGTACATTCCCTTCGCCTTCCACCCAGCCCACCATCTAACAGGCCCCCAGATGTGCCTGAAACTCGCCCTCGATGGACCCTCTCTGGGACCTCCCCCGGGGCCCATGCGCGTACACGCGTCCTCACAGGCGTGCTCCTGGGGGAAATGACTACAAACCTTTGGTCCCCAGGCTCCGGTAGGCCAGGCTGGCGCGGGGGGCGGGGCAGGCGGAGAAACAGAGAGAGGACAGGAAATGCCCTTAATTGAGGGAAATGCACACGAATTGCAGGGGCAGCCTTTGATGTCGCCTCTGGGCTGACGGCCCCTCCGTGGGGCCAGCCCACCCGGCGAGCCCCCTCTCCTCTCGGGCGCCAGGGCTTCGGGCTGGCCAGAGCACCCAGGAAGAGGACACTTTTCCACTGATCAGGAGGCTCTGGGCCAGTGCTATCTCCAATGCAAGCCAGCTCGCGGGGAGCCCTTGAGCCCCTTTGGACTCCCCAGACAGGGCTCTCGGGACAGCTCCAAGGCCAGGCCTAGCAGGCCTGGTCACACTGGCCGCATAGCACTCCCCGAGAGAGCCAGGCCTGCCTTGTCCCAAGACGTGAAAGAGTATAAATACAGTGTTCGTCCAAATGACATTCCACCACCCCCCCTTTTTTTCTTTTCATCATCAGCAAATAAAGATTAGCCAGGGAGATTACAGAAAGGGTTTTCAGGCTGCAGCTGATCTTTATTCCGAAGGCTTTGTGATGATATTGATGATGATGATGGTCAAGAGGACAGTTTGATTTTTGTGTTTGGAGCTAGTTATAAAGAATCAATATTATATCAAGGGGTAACTTTCGTGATAAAGGACTTTAACCACTCCGGCTATTCATCATAAGTCTGTAGCAAGCAGATAGGTCAAAAGAAATTATATTGCACTAAAGAGTGAGTCTTCTTATCTCTCCCATACCAGGGGAATAAGGGGCCAGCCGATCGATACGGTAGCTGCCGTATACTTCTTGCAATTATCAATAGCTGATTTCGCCTTTTGAGGCCTGCATCTATTAATGCAAGCTTAATAATCACTTGAGCCTCCGCACAGGTTGGGGAGTCAAAGTTTTCAGTCCCAGCATCATTTATGTAATCATATATGCTAAAGTATCCCTTCCTAGCCTCGTGCAGCCCAGATTCAAAGTTTGCTGGTCAGAGGAGGAGGACTTCCACATCGTTTGCAGCCCCAGGCATGCAGATGATGGCTGTGAGAGCTCTCTCTCTCTCTCTCTCTCTCTCTCTCTCTCTCTCTCTGTGTGTGTGTGTGTGTGTGTGTGTGTGTGTGTGTGTGATAAAAAGCCTATGGAATGCTCCACTGTGATATCTACAGTGAAGCTGCATGGTGTCCTGTAGTGAATACACAGCAAGGCTCCTCAGCACAGGAAACAAAGTGGATTTGTATACGAAGCACATGGCTCCCTCCTATTAAAAGTACCTGGGCAAATATACCTCAATGACTTTGAATTGCAAAAAGCAATCCAAGCAAGGGCTGAGCTGAATCTGGTGTGGGCATGGCTAGGCACCATATTTCAGTAGCTAACTTCAAGTGGGAGAATAGACACTAAGATAAAATGTCTCCAAAAAATAACAAGTACAATTTTTGGCTACATGTTTTCTAGTACCCCCCCCCCACACACACACCCTGTAATAGGAAAGCAACATCTCTATAATTGGCACTTGACATGCTGTTTGCGTTGGGCTGTGGTACACCCAGCACAGATTTCCTGCTGATGGAAACATTTATCATTGTGATTGCCCCAGAGTGGCAGGTGGTGTTATCAATTACCTCTTCTTACCAATAATAATATTAGCATGGTAATATCTTTGCTCAAGTGAGAACCAATTAGTGGTCACTTGTCACAGCATTAAAGGCACAAAATCATGCTGAATTTAACCCAAAGGACCTTAAAAAAAAAAAAAAAAAAAAAGAAGTTGAAGGTGGAAGAGGAACCAAAGGAAAGCAGGAAGGTGGCCAGGGAGTAGGAAAAACAAACAAGAAACCAAACCAAAACAGGAAATTTGTGAGGGAAAGGAATGAAAGGAAACAGAAAATAAACACCCTAATATCTGAATACCTATTTTGTGTGGAGGCCTGGGGCAATAAACACATTGTAAACAAAATGTCAAGTACACCTGTGTAAAACTGTCTGCTGTGAATCCAGAGCCAGGTATCTTCAACAAACCGTGACTGTGAAGTCAGAACCAACTATTCAGCTACCCTTGTCAAGTCAATCTTGCAGACAGGCTTTCTGTTTTATCTGAAGAAATGATATAAATTAATCCAAACACCTAATTATATGTTCCATTAATGTAAAATATACAGTATTAATTTGTAAATAATATCATTAAGCAGACAAAATAATAACGTGTCACCTCTTAAGATGAAAACAACATTGAAAGGGGAAAGACAATTAACAAATTAGATTTAATTATAGGGAGGAAAAGCAACTTTTGTTTTTGCAATAGAGCTTAGGTATTGCAATATTTTAATAGACAGTGGTCATGTGGTAAGTGTTCATGTTAGGTGTGCCTAATGACGACAGTGGAGGTGCACCTCTTCTGCGTTAACCTGGGCACAGCAAGCGAGACTGCCTCCTACCTCATCTGTGGAAATACTCCACAACACATTGTCATTTTGAAATGTACTGTTTTGGTTAAAGATTCAGATACAAACTCTTTCATCGAAATTTGCCACACTGGATAAGAACAATGAAGGGTTTTCCATATAAGCACTGAAAAGCAAGGGAGGGAGAAAATAGGTAATGAGAAAGAAACATGATTTTGTTTTCCAATTTTACTATTTTTTTTTTTAAGCAAAACCCTCTCCTTGGTCCCAGTCTTTGAAAGGTGCACTTCGGGATCCACTTGAGTGTGGCCCTTCCACAGTGGAGGGGAATCTGTATAGGTTTCTGCTTCTGGTTCTTTCCTCCACGTTTTTGACATCTTCTCAACGAAATTCCAGCCAAGTCAGCCTCAGGGGAGTCAGGTAGCCTGCAAGCTCGCCCACACGGCTCAGTCAGGCTTCACCACAACCCTGCCAAGTCAGACCTCCCTGGGCTGATCCAGTGCGGAGACCTCAGCACCCGGCATCAATGCAGGCTAGCTGGAGAGAGATCAGCAATGTCCACTTCTGCCTGAGCCCCACCCGCTTCTCTGAACAATTAAGAATCACTCCACACCTCTGGAATCTGAGGGCTTGCTCCTTTCACCATAAGGGCCAGGGCTGGATTCGCCTTCACTGAAGGGACTAGGCAGATCCTTCCCAGAACTTTGCATAGAAAATGCAAAGCAAGTCTTCCCATTAAACAGCTACGCTGGGAAGAAAGACCTGGGCAAGCATTCCGGCTTACTACACAGATCAGAAGGAGTGGGGCAATAAGGATGGAAGAGAACCTCAAGCAAGAAGAAAAAGGTTAACAGCAGCTTAAAGTGACCCAGTGAAGGGTTGATGGCGACCAGGTGGTTGTGGGATCCAGTGGGATCCATCCTCCCTGAAAGACTTTGGGGGAACCCGTTTCTGCTTTTCCCTTGGAGTGTGTCAGAAAAGGGGGCAGGAGGGAGAGAGGGAGGAGGGAGGCCAAAGCAAACCATAAAAGACAGAGCACCCTTGGGGAGGGGGGAACTGGACACCGACAGCCTGTGTTTTCTAATGACAACTTTGCCACCAAGTCTCTGCAACTCCTAACTCTTAATTGTCCTATAAATTTTGCAAAATTTTTCATTTCACACCTGCCCTCCAAAACAACACTTGCAATTTTTCTCTCCTCCTCCTTACTGCTCTCTGTCAAGTTTCCATAGTGAAAGTCCTGCCCCATCGCCCCAAAGTCCTAGTTGTAAGTTTGTCGTCAAAGCCTCTGCACCCGGCACTTGTGTCCCCCTTCCCCAAACTCTGCAGCCGCTCAGAACTTTACCGCGTGATTACAGCGAGACACAGAGATTTCAGCCCCCCATAGCTTAACTGCACTTGCCATCCGTGTGCGTGTGTTAAAACAGAACTCAAGATTTCAAACATCTTTTATTGCTTTTCTTTAAAAAACAAACAAACAAACATTTTTTTCTCACTTAAATGAGTACACCCTCTACTAAAAGGAAAAGCAAACCAACCTTAAGGAATTTTTTTTCATAAGTGGCTCTTGGGGCTGTTTGGAGGCGACTCCAACCTGTGCGCTTCGTTCTTCCGCACAGTTCCACAATTCTCTTGCGCTCTTCCCGGAGTCCAAAGCTGTTGCTTTGTAGAACTTTGACTAGATGCGGGAGGAAAAATGCAGAGTGGGAACCGGAGTCTAGAACCTAAAGGCAGCCTTTGGGGCACTCCTGTGGAGGGAGTGGGGGATTCCATCAGTAGGCAGCCCATTCCCTGAGCCCTGCGGGAAGTTCACGGGTCTTTGGACTTTAGGGCTGGAGGGCCACTGTCTACTTTCCCACCCTCCACCCACGAAACAAACCAGGGTAAACGCCGGGAGGCCATCTGAGCCTAAGCTTCGCACAGTTGGCCACTTGCACGGGCAAAGATAAGAAATTTAAGAATTGGAAAAAAAAAAAAAAAAAGACATGCTTGGGGAGAAGGGCATCGGAGCTGCTGCAGCGAGGCCTGGGGCACATCCTGGTGGCGGCTCCGGGATGGAGGACTCACGGGGACGCGTGTACTCGGTGTGGTGGAGAGCGCGCGAGTGAGTGCGCGGGGACGAGGCCGCGTTCGCGTTTCCGCGGGCGGGCGAGGAGACGGTGCGGTGAGCGCGTCGCGCCAGCTGGCCAAGGGTGCCCGGCTGGCGCAGATACGCGCGACCCCCTCACCTGCTCCCCATGTCACCCCCGAAATCCCAACACCACGCGGCCCGCTCGCCGGACTTTCGTGGACTTGGAACTTTGAGTCTCACTCGTTGCCACTCTGCAGGCCCGGACACTGGGGCCTGGGCACTGGGGCCACAGAGCCGGCGGGAACGGGAAAAGGGGGGCGGCACCGAGGTCCCGCTGCCCCCTCCCTCCCCTGGACTTAAGAAGCCATCGGCGGTGGGGAGGCCCTGGCAGGCGGGCGCGGAGTCGTGGAGGCCCTGGTGGTGGCGGCGGGCGGGGCGGGCACTCAGGAGTCGGTGGGGACCGAGGAGGGGGGGTGGCAGCAGAGGGGAGGAGAACGCAGGGAGGGGAGGAGCCGCGAGGCCCGCGCCGCTTCCGAACCGGAAAGTTGGTCTTGCCGAAGTCCCGCCACCCTAGCGTGCGCACTCCGCTCCGGCCGCGAGCCTCTGAGCCTGGCGGGCCGCCGGAGGACCCCGCGAAGTGGACAAGAGCCGGGAGAGAAAGTCCGAAGGCAAGGACACCTGGGCCGGACCAGGCTGGGCGAGCTGAGCGGCGCGGCGACCAGCTGCCTGCCGAGGACCGAAGACAGTCGGGTCGGCCGGCCGGCCCGGAGCGCAGGCGGTGCGGCGACCGAACGGCCCAGGCGAGACAAAGACGCCGGCCGGGACGGAGCCCTGCCCGCGGCCGCTCGCTCCGGGAGGGGCCGCCCGGCGGTGGCGGCGGCGGGGGAGGGGGGGGCGACGGCGCAGACACTCTATAAAGGGGCGAGCCCGGCGCGCCGGCGGAGACGGCGCCGCGCGGACGCCACCAAAGTTTGCAGCCTGCGCGGCGCGGAGGGTTCGCTGCCACGGCCCGCGCAACACCCCGGCCCGCCGAAGCCGCACCTGGGCAGCCGAGGAGCGCGGCTCCCGAGCGCGGTCGCCGGAGCCCACGATATGAGCGGCGGAGGGCAGCGCGCACCCAGGTCCGCAGGCGCCGCGGCCCCTCCTCGCCAGCGCGGCTGCTAATTGCGAGAGCGGCCTCATTTGCATAGGCCGCCGGAGTCCGCTGGAGGCCGGCCAATCGGCGCGGCCCTCCGCTAATGGACATGCATTATTCACCAGCCTAATTGCTCAGCCCCATGCGCGGCCCGCGCAGCCGCCGCCACCGCCCCGCGCCCCGCGCCCCGCGCCCACCGCCCGGCCGCGCCCACCCCGCGCTGTCCCCGCCGGCCACCCCGCTGATGCCGCTGCTCCGCACGGGGCCGGAGCGCCGCTAGCAACATGTCTCGGCGCAAGCAGGCCAAGCCCCAGCACCTCAAGTCGGACGAGGAGCTACCGCCGCAGGACGGGGCTTCAGAACACGGTGAGGGACGGGGACCTCAGGGTGGCCCGGAGTTCTAGGGCGCCCACCCAGGTTGGGAAGCGCGGGCGGTGGGAGCAACTGCGCGCGTCTTGGTGGGGGAGAAAGTTCCCCCGGTTCCCGCGAGCCCCAGTGCTAGCAATGAGTCCGGTCCCTTGGCCAGTCTGGCCAAAACCGGGACCGGTACTCCATCGAAGCGCGCGGGCGCGGAAAAGAGTTGCCGGCCAAGTTAACTTGGCTCCGCTGCTCCGACTTGGGGAGCTGCGTGCGGACGGCGCTGCGGCCGGGCCGGCTCCGGGATGGACTGGAATCGGCTGGGCCAGAGGCGGAGGCCGGCTCTCCGAGAGAGGGCGCGCGGTGGGGGGGGGGGACATCCGCGCTGCCACCTCCGAGTTGCTGTGGGTCTCTGCGCCCCCACCCTGCTTCGGTGGGCCCTGAGCCTCCAAAAGCTCCCGGTCCCTGGTCTAGCTCAGTACTGTCCCTAGGGCGGGCGCAGCAGCGGGGGACGCGTCTGGGGCTCACCTACCGCTGGACGCGGGCCCTGGAAGCTGCCGCCTGGCCAGCTTTGTTCGGCGCCGCGCGTCCTGGTGCCCAGCCGGTGCTCGCCTGGAGCCTACCCGGGGCCCCAAGGCCACCTCGGTGATCCCAGTCTGGGTTGCCTGTCCCCGATACCGCCAGCAGACCGCGTCGGGTGACCCTCAGGCCGCGAACCCCGCGGTGTCCCAGAGCGTTGACAAATCCAATCATCCCTTTCGGAAGCAAGTGGGAAGTAAATGTCTCTTGGCCTTTCCTTAATGGCCGACTAGGGAATTGTGGGGCGCGAGCACAGCTGTTTGTTTCGGGGGCTAGTGCGTGCATTCGATAGGACCTCAGCACGTTTCTGACGGATTCCAGGTTTTCCCTTTGGCCTTTTCGTACTCTTTTGGATGCACCGAAATCCGGCGATGGAGATACCTTCACAGTTACCTCGCTGGTAGCAACTTCCGCCTCGAACCATCCAAGAGTGCAGGGCAGGCGCTATGGAAGTTAGGCACTGAAGAAGATGCGAATTTAGTGTGGCTGAACTTTGGCACCCTAGAGTTTATGGCACCCTGAATTCGTAAGCCCTGGGTGCCAGTTTTGGTGCGCCTTGGCAGGGTCCCCGGGGCGCCGGCAAAGAGGCCGAGGAGGGGCAGCCGAGTATGACACGGAGCCCCCCAACTAGTTCGAGGTGGAATAATTTATTCCTTAAAAGCCAACTTTTATGATCAACCTATTGTAAATTGTTTAGAGGCAGATATTAAATAATCTTTTAACTGTGAAGATAATACCATCTTCAACAAACAAACTCAAGACCCTAACAAATAGGCGGAATGTAAGGGTTTAACACACAGCGTTAAAGTTTGACAAAGCGTGCACGTCGCAGCAGAAAGTGAGAAAATGCCCACAGCAGCCCTGGAATGAATTAAATCAAATAGGACTCCTTGGGTCTTTTTGTTGGTGTGAGGTGAGGGAGCCGGCATCTCTGCAGCCGAGTCAGCCAAGATTAGAACAGGCGATATGCTAAAAAGAAACGCTTGCATATGTCGGGTAGATTAGGGACAAAGACTCTTTTTGTCATGGAAATGGATTTTTTTTTGTTTTGTTTACTTCTTCACATAGAATTTCTCACACTTGGCTTGTTTTGTATAACCCTCAATGACTACATGATGAAATGAATGGATTTATTTCTGCGGAATGAGAAAGACAGTCTCTCCCTCAAAAGAACTACACTGCATCCCAGTGAGGAATTTTAAAGCTTCATTATTGCGGCTCCTGAATAGCTCAAAATCCGCTTTCACAGCCGCCCTAAAATGCAACAGTGTAAATACTTCTCCGCTTTGTAGGGTCGTTATCAAAATGTGCAATGTCTCCTTTTATTAAAGCATATTTTAATTAATAGAGTAAAACCTCGTGTCTTTAACAGTTAACAAGCTGAGGCACTGTTGTTCATGTTTAATTTCGCTTCGGAAATGTGAGTGTGGTAAAGTTAATCGTGTAAACACGTCGGAGGATATATAACCCGGACAGTGTTGAAAACCCCAGATAGTCAATTATTTACGAGTTCTCTTTTGAATTCTGCTCACTGCTCTAATTTATTTCCAGACTCTCCCATACCCAGGTTTTCCATCCTTTCAGACGTGGCGTGTTTTCTACAGTCGTTCAGACATATGATCCCGAGGTTGCCACAGTTCCTCATCATATTTTGCAACAGGCCGAAAATAGCCTGTCTGAGGCTGAGCCCTAGTGTAGCAGCATGTGCTGTTCAGGTTTGAAGGATAGTTCAGGCAAACTATTAAAACAAGTTCTTTCTAATTTAATTGTTCTGAAGCAGATTGTTCATGGAGCATAAAAGATTCTCCTTTCCCTATGAAGTCAAGGAATGCTCATGCTGTCTTAACTGAGATAACCAAGAAAAGTAGTTAAAAAAAAACAACAACAAATGGTTGTGTAAACTAAATTACTCCATTGTCATTTCAAATCCTTAATTCTTTTTAGATGCAGAGGAGACAAATGTGTGCTGCATGAAGTTATAAGTGAGCTAAGTCTCCAGTGTTTTAGAAATGAAGTAAATGATTCCTTTGTATCACTTTGGGTGTAACATGTTAATTAAAGCTCTAGGTCCATCCTGCACTAAAATTGGAGGCTTTTGTTAATACCATAGGAACAGATACCGTATGTTTAAAAAAAAAAAAATGAGAACATTGAAAGGCAAAGATGCATGGTCATGTTGATTTCCAGTAGAAACCTTGCATTTTTTTATGGCTTATATTTCAGGATTTGGTTTTTACACAAACAATGGGGGGAAAAGCAACAATACAGCAAAAGCTCTGGTTCTCTCCCAGACCTTAGCACTGAAGGAATGAATGACAAGTCTGAATGAAAACAAGCCACGCTGCCTTATGAAAAGTTCTGGAATTACCTTGTGATAAAATTTTAATTTTAAGTTACTGAGACTTAAGTCCCCTGTAGAAACTGTCATTTTAAAATTGTTTATTCACAATTACTTCCCACTTTAGAAATAAATGTAATTTTTGGGATTCAGTTAGACCTGTGCCACCAATAACGATATCCTCTGAGCCAGCTGAACATTTTTGCTCTAAAACTAATTAAAACTTCCAGTGACAGTGCCGCTCTTAAGCCCTACCAAGAACTTTAAAGACATTGCAACTGTGTGCCAGCAAAAAGAAAAAGAAAAGAAGTCCCTAAAGATGCATTTCTGTGTCCTGGGAAAGTCTTGTGTTTAAGGACAAACAAAAGAATGTTGTAATTTAAAACAGTTTTCAAGGATGCATCTTTTTTGTGGGCATTAAATACTTCATGGTGTTTTTATTTTCTACTAGTTTACAGTATATGGCTATCTTTAAAAATCTTTTCAAATGTGGTGAGTCTGCGACCTAAGAACTAATGAGTGGAATTTTTAGACTGCTTAAGTTCAGAGAGAAAGCCACCAGTGCTCTGTGAAATTTTTTTTTTTTCTATATGTATGGCCTCCAGTCCCCGTCCCCGTCGCCCCCCCCCCCCAAGACTCGCATTTACAATTCAGCATACCAAAAGGGACAAAACAGAAGCCACTTTCTTACATCCACTGGCAGATTGTTTTCTCTGAAACATGAAAGGTAGAAAGTAAGGGGAGGGGGGGTGAATAATTTGCAAACGTTTCTTTAAAAAAATAATTCTCAAAAACTTAACCTGTTTAAAAATCGTGCTCCTAAAATGGGTGCCAATTAAGTCTACCTTAAAGAGAGCTGGTTAGGAGACGAGTTAGGGGATTTTTAGAAGGATGTATTCTAAACTTTCCAAAGCCTTTGCGTCATCCAGGGTTTTCAGATGTGTTCACACTGTAGCAAAGAGAAAGGTGTAGAGGGGCAGCAGGGATTCCTTAGCAAACTGATGGTTTCTTTGTATCCAGAATGACGGGGAAACAGACAAATGTGGGTCAGGTTTCATGCCTACCATCCCTCTCCCGGTAGGTAAGAACGTTTTCGTTGGGGATGGGGAATGCAGCAAACAGAGCCAAGATTTCTGTTCTAGGAACTGACCATCAGCTGGGACTTAGCATTCTTAAGTGTAAGTATTGGTCTTGTGTAAGTAAATTAAAAATCCTTTAGGCTGCTCATAGGCTTTTAAACACAGCGACATAATTTTCAGTGTCATTTTAAATAATGCAATAAAAGAATGGTCTCCCTTCTCTCTTTTCCGTTACTGTTTTATTGGTTTTTCTTTTCCTCTTTGATTTCTTGACTACTTAGTTGCCAGTATAAGAAACATCAGTAGATCTTAGACAATATCATGAAAATGTGAGCTAATTCCATCCACTACCGGTGGGACACTTTTGTAATTACAGTGTAAAGTTACTGCACATTTCATATACAATCTATGTGAAAATCGAATTTTAGTAATTACTTCAAGAAACAGTGTTTTTAAAAGTATTTTGGTTTTTCTCTTGTAATTTCAACACAGTTATGATTTAAGATACAATTAACTATGTGACTGCCAAACAAACAATGCAAGGCGTGCTCCAGAAAGTGAGAAGTACAGTTTTTAACAAAATAATGGAATGGCCTTTATGCTCAAGACTAAGATTGATATGTTTCTTAATTAAAGCAAAGGGGCTCTGACCACCAGAGAAAGCTGGTGGTACCGGATCAGTTTCTCCTGAGGGTGGATCTTTTCTCCCACCTTCAGACTACTTGTGTGTGCTTCAGGAGGTGCAGCCCTCTTTGAAAGCATGGTGACTTAATGGTATGGTGTGGAAACCTTTTAGCTGCGGTCCTAGGAAGATGGGTGGCAGAATGCTGGCCGGCTTGTGCCTTCTCTTTCCCGAAGGTGAGTTGTTAGGAGTGTTGTGACAACCCTTTGCCTGCTTCGCCCTGCCAGGGGTGGCCACTAGATGTCAAGCTCATAATACAATTAGTGCATCTGTGCTGTTGACCTTGGCAACCGGACTCACCACTGTTCTGTTAAGTGTGAACTCTGAGTCCTTACTAACTAGAGATCCCATGAGTTTGTTCCGTGCATTACAAGCATATCAAATGCCATCCAGTTCAGCACAAGTGTTTATAGCTCTTGGAAGAAGAGAAACTAGCTTGCTTTTGTGTAGCCTTTACATCTTGAACGGTTTAATTAACCCTGCAGGTGCCAGGGCACTTTGTCCTCAAAGTGGCCTCAGATGGAGCTGTTTGATAATGGTCTTGTGTAATTTGTACACATTCGAAGTCGCTGGCATCATGGGGTGGGTGGTGACTTTTCCAGGATGACTTTCTGCTTGTATGCAAATTTCTCCCATAGAAATGAAACAGCACGGTGAAGTGATGGGAGATGATGGAAATGATTGAATTACTTGGCCCAGGTGCCTGAAGCCCAGTGCTTACAGGTGATCTCGGCCTCTTTCCCGGTTGTGTGACTAGGGCTATTTCAAGGGAGGGATGTTTTTTGCACCAGGCCCATTTTGCTTGCTCACTCCATCTCTCCCCACTAAGTGATGGGGGGATGGGAGGGTTTGTGCATGCTCTAATAGTGGATTGTGATGGGATGGACACTTTCTAGGAGGAATATCATAAAAGGATTTGTATTAAACCTTAGAGACCTCTAGGAGGTTCAGTCCCCTTTGTGCTCTTTGAAAGCATGGTGACTTCATGGTGTGGTGTGGAACCCTTTTAGCTGCGGTCCTAGGCAAGCTGGGTGGCAGAACAGTGGCTGGCTTGTGTCTTCTCTTCCCCGAAGGTGAGTTGTTAGGAGTGTTGTGAAAGCCTTTGCCTGCTTCGCCCTGCCAGGGGTGGCCACTAGATGCCACCTTAACCTGGAATGACTTATCAAAACCTTGTTTTCAGCGCCTACCTGCCACCACCAAATTAGGATCAGAATTGCTTGCTTCTGCTGACATGTCTCAGGTCTGGTTTTTTGTTGTTATTTTTAGGTTTGTTTTGTTTTGTTTTGGGTTTTGGGGGTTTTTTTGTTTTTGTTTTTTGTTTTTTTTTTGTTTTGTTTTGTTTTGTTTTTTTGGTGAAGCACAGATAGTGGTGTGAGCGTGAGAATAGCATGATGGCTTGATGAAAGGGGGATTGTGCAAGCCTTGAAGTGCAACAAACATCTTTCTATCAAAGTGACTGTGTGTGCGCTACTGCCTCAACTCCATGTCCCATAAAGGGACAGTGTTTCTGTCCCTAGAGCCTTCAGGCACAGATTAAAACTGAGCCAGTTTAAACAGAAGACGCCTGGGGCCTGTGCCACAGGTGGTCGTGACTTAACAAATTTGTGATGTGGGCCACTGAGTAAGAGGGAGCTTGTGGGTCAGTGCCTTGCTGAGTATAGCAAGACTGCCCTCCACCGTTCGGCTCGGTGAGCACAGGCTTTCCAGGTCTGGGGGAAAAGGGCAGAAATTTTTCTTTTGCGCCTGGAATTTCTTCTACATTGTTAAACACAGCGGGGGTCTCTATTTGTCTCCTCCTGTGACACAGCTTGGGCTCAGTATGGCGATAATTCATCTTTCTTTATGGGATTCAAAGCTATCATAAGGAGTTAAAAAGAATTAATTTGCAAGAAAATAAATGTCTCCTAAGAGTTTGGGAAAACTTGAGAAATGCTTGCTACATTTTTAAGAGATGGAAAGACAAAGAAAGAAGTAGGATTTCCTGTTCGGAAGACCCACCTGGTATTTTAAACTTAAAGAGGGGAAGTTTAACGTGCCTGTCTCTGTACTGAATGCTACTTTGCCTTCTCCCTTTGTTAATTGTACTGGATTAAAAATATGAAACAAGAGTGTAGCAAAAAAAAAAAAAAAAAAAAGGACACGATAAATCAGCACTTTTACTGCTGCTTTGTAAGGGGTGAGATTCTTGACACTTTTGAAAAAAGAAAACAAAAATAAGCCGTGCTAAGAACTGTGCATAAATATTTGTATAGCAAAAGCATGGCATCTCAAATATCTCTATACACTGCAACGCTTTTCAATTTTGGCCTGAAAAAGATCGTGTTCTAGAAGACAGAGAAAGCATAGTGTCATTTTCCAAAACTAAACAGGAGTGAAGGCTGTGATAGGTGAGAATGTACTAAGAATCAGCAGATTTTTATTAAACATGCTGTGTT
This sequence comes from Cricetulus griseus, assembly GCF_003668045.3. Lineage (NCBI taxonomy): Eukaryota > Metazoa > Chordata > Mammalia > Rodentia > Cricetidae > Cricetulus > Cricetulus griseus. The sequence continues at coordinate 234,375,001 of NC_048595.1, forward strand.
ATCATTGAGTAAAAAAAAATGCAAGTGTTTTTAAAATGAGTGTCATGAAGCTAGCTGCCTTGTGGTTTTCTCTGAGGGGCTGTGGGCCTTCCTCTTCTCTTCCAGCTACAAACATGGCTCTCACTCAAGATGGAGTTAGGAATCCTAAGTTCTGGGATGACTATAAATCAACCACAAATTTATTTTTTATCCTTCTCAGTGCAGGTGACTGGTTTCCAAGGCAGTGAGGGAGGACCCTGTGGTCCTTCCAGTAGTTATCTTCTCCTGGTAACCACTGTCACCAGCTGTCTGCCAAACAGGAGGAAGGCCTTCTTCCAGGAGGGGGACCCAACACCCAAATGATGGCTTTGGTCAACTGGTTAGCATTTTCTCCCCTTAAGTGTAGAAGTGTATGTAACCTTTATTATGTATATAAAATGCCTGCCTAAGCCCTGTCGAGTTTGTTTCCAATCCTAGTTGTTGAACAAACAGCAGGCAAAAATACAAATTACTTTTTGAAACAAATCAGAATGTTTAGAGTGCTGGTTTTTTAAATCCCCCCCCCCCAAAAAAAGAATGAGAATAAAAACTTGCATTGCTAATGAATTTCTCAAAGTTTTCTCATTGTTCTCATCTTGAAGCGTGTGCTTCCCTTAGCCCTGGTTACCTGTAAATAAAAATTTTAAGCAATATTAACTAGTAGGTTAATAACTTTTTAGCATGGTGGCCAGTTCAGAATGTAAGTTAAAGAGAAACATGGTTAAATAATATAATCTTGACTATACAAGATGGCAGGGGTAAAGGACACTAGCAGCAATGTGATAATATTATAAGCTGCAGTCAGGGCATCTACCTGGGTTTTCTTTTACGGAAAACAAACAATTATGTGCACTTCACATAGACACTGTGATGTACACAGAGTCAAAAGCAGGTTATAATTTATTTTCTCTCACTCTCTTTAAAACACATCAGAGCTCAGCACTTGTGCTGTTGTGAGTCGGTAGACTGTGGTTCTCCAGAGTCCTGTCCTTGCCATGTTCAGAATTTCCTGACCATCCGTTCAGTTAAGAGAGTCTTTTGTTGCTTAAAAAAATTGCAAATATATACTAGCAAATTCAGTTTCATAGAGGAAACATGAGTCTTTTATTCATATTTATGCCTATCTTAATAAGTTTCTGCTTATCTCCAACTTTTATAAAGGAGGTCTAGTTACATTTGAATTTGGAAAACAGCTATGCTTGAGCATGTAAGAATTAACATCAAAGCAACTGTTTTACTGATATTTTAAACAGACCCCGGCAGAAATGTTAAGTGGTAATTCTAATTTGTTTGCCCCAAATAAGAAGTACAAATTGTTTTTGAAGAATTTTGCCCTCACTAACTGTAGTTTTTAAGATCACTGTCTTGCCAAAAGTGAAATTCATGGTGAAGCTTGGCTCATAAGCAAATTGTTGCCAGGCTTGGTTTCCTTGGCCTCATTAACATAAGGAACTGTTAACGGGTCCAAAGGGTCAGAACGCCTTTTCCTTACAATTTCCTCCTTCAATTTGGAAGGAGTGTAGGAGGAAGATCATTTTACTTTGGACAAAATATCTTATGTTGAGATAGTTGTCACTTAAGGTTGTATTAAGCAAAATGACATTATTTGGCAGATCCATGCACTCTTTGGACAGCTAAAAACACTTGTAATTTAGCAGCCCTTGCTGTGGAGAAATTTTCAAAAAAATGAAATTACCTTCTCGTCTTCAGTGCATTTGGAAGTGAACCCTAAAAACATTAATGGAAAGAAAAAAAAAAAAACTAATGGGAATGTAAAAATGCAAATCTTTAAGGTAAATAGAGATTTGTTTGGGTCAAGACCCTTTTGAAAAGCCCAGGTCCTTTGTGTCACACTACACTTTGTTATAAGGAAAATCTGGGAAAGTTCATTTGTGAAGGTATAACTTACAGTTATGTGAATTAATTCCGGCCACACTGAATGCACCTTAAATGATCTCAGAGTCAAGCCACTCTTAAGCATTTTCTGAATGAATTGTCCCTAGATCATACCAAATATAAAGAAAAAGTATTCTTTTAATACAATATTGTCTGATTTTATAAGATTTAATGTATATATACCATCACTTTTTGTGTCTTATACATACTGTACATTTTTATCTTCTTAAAGGAGGTACATATAGACAGCATTTCAAGGCATTAGCAATTTTTAATATGTTGGTGTTTCCCTTTTTTTAGGAGGTACAAAAAATTATACTTTTGATGTCATAACTTTTATACTGAGAAAGCAACTTTTTAAAGTCAGCCTCTTTTGCTATTTCTGTGCATCTATTTTACTGCTTAATGTAAATGAGCTTTTAAATGTTGGCATATATATATATGTCTATATGATATGCATATGTTTTTGAAGGACATTATACAATTAAAGAGAAATCATAAATTTATTTTTTGGCATTTCCTTAAAACTTCTAAAGTTGTTACTGGAATTTTGAAGAGCTCATAGTTTTTTTTATTTTGTTTTGTTTATTCAATGATTAAAAAATTCTAGCCTCTCCCAACCCTGTTCCATAACCTTAACCAGGTTTTACAATTAGTGTTGCATACATTGAGCAAGGTTGAGCATGGAGTATTTGTTTTGTTAATGTGCCTATCTGCTATATAAATCGGCTGTGTCTTTGCTCCCAGCTACCGTTAACCTCATTACAGATACCTCTATTGCGTTCCTTCCCCCATGCAGTAATGAGACTGCTTGGTGCAGCCTGATCTTCGCACTGAGTTTAGTTTAAAAGTCTATGGGGTTTATGGGCTGCAGCTCTAACTTCTTTCCCCTTCAAATGGCTTAGCCAGTTAAGAAAATGCTAATTGAATGCTGCTAATAATTTTTAAAGGCATGTATAAATTACCTGGAGATAATAGCCTCATGGAAACCAACAGACCAGCCACAAAAATATTTTTGCTTCATTTTCCAGGAGAGGATCAGTGGGGTTTCCTGGATAAAATTTTAAAAAACAAAAACAAACAAACAGATGTTTCTGCTCAACATGGTGCTGAATCAACCCCCCACCCCCCCAAAAAAAAGAAACCTTAAAACAAAAATATTAGCAAGTCCATGTGCTGGTGTCAGAACTCCAGTGCCTTTTCAGATGGGACTGGAAGATGTTTTGTTCTCCATCTCAACTTTACACATTTAACAAAGAGCTGACTTGCCTGTGACATTTGCTCTATTCAATAGAACTGTTGCTGTCACTCCATCTGCAAGCTGGAAAACAAAAAACAAAAAAACAAAATCCCTCCTAGTCAGTGGCACCCAAACTGGAACACAAAACCTGGCAGCAGTGGGCATCCCTCCCTACCAGAGTGACCCAAAAAGCCAGAGCCAGAAGTGCCACTGCGTGTCGATTTCAGTTTCCCATACAGCTATTTATTTGATCAGGTGTGAATTAGAGTTGTTCATTAAACAGGGTTGTTATTCGGTACAAGAGGGCTAGGGAGACAGAGGAAGTAGCTGCCTACAACAGTAATTAAACATGTGTAACCAATTAGAGGCTTTTCCATGATGGTGCAAGCATATAATTTGCTAAGTCTTTCGATGAGAATAGATGAAAATAGGTACAAAAAGTGTGTCTGACTACAACATTCTCATGTTAAACATGTCAACATAAATGAACTTTAAATATATAATTCCTGGTTTGTTAACAAACCACTGAACTCCATTGGCTAATCACAATAACATGTAATTTCAAGTTCATCTCGCCAAAGAATATTGCATCTCACAGAGCCGATTAATTGTACTAAACGTGATTCATTTTAGACCTGGGGTATATTGATAGTCAGCTGGCAAATCCTAAAATGTAGAGGCCTTCCGAAAGGAAGAGGTAGGGGGAGGGAAGGGCAGCACCATTAGGATCCAAAGAAGAGCTTGTAGTTTCTTTGTTACATTCACAAACCATAGTATTTAGCCTAAATTTCCTATGTGAAATAAATGCCTATCGATTCAAAAGGTTCTGTAGGATCATGTTAGATTGGCACCGCCTCTGCTGGGCTTAGAGATGATGAATCCATGAGGCCAAAGCACACCACACTGGCTTCCTGTCAGGTGCTGGTGTGTGGGAAAGGTTACGGATTAGCTCGGCAATGTTAAGTGAACTGGCAGAGGCGTCTCTAATTTTGTTGGAAATGAGGAAGCCCGATGGTAAAGGAGAATCCTAATGAGCCCGTCGAAGGCTGGCTTTGTACCCAATAGACAGGGTGGCTGCGGATTGTATGAAGATATTGGAAATCGATGGCTTGTATGGAATTCATTAAGAAGCAGTATCCACAATTGATAGAGCCTCATAATTTGATGGATTGTGCTAAGAAAATGATTAGCTAGCTAGAAAGAGTCATAGAACACACACGCTGGGACGTCAGAAATGTTGAAGTGGGGTAATTTGTACAAAATAAAAAATATTGATTTTACTGATGTGCAAAATTTTGAAATGGAGGGTGGCTGTCTGCGGAGCCTAGCTGATGTAATCTCTTGGTTTCCTAGGCGTCCCTGGGGACGGTGCTGAGGACGCAGAGAGCGGCAGTGAGAGCAGGAGCGGCAGTGAGGAAACCAGCGTGTGTGAGAAGTGTTGTGCCGAGTTCTTCAAGTGGGCAGACTTCCTGCAGCACAAAAAGACTTGCACCAAGAACCCACTGGTGCTGATCGTGCATGACGATGAGCCAGCACCGCCCTCCGAGGACTTTCCAGAACCTTCTCCCGCCAGCTTGCCCAGCGACCGCACTGAGAGTGAGGTGGCTGAGGAGGTGGCACCCACGGAGAGCAGCGAGGTGAAGGCTGCTGTAAAGGAGGCGGAGCCCATGGATGTGGAGGCATCTGCAGACAAGGGCCCTCCGGGCCCAGGTGTGCCCCCACCGCCACCTGCACTGCCGCCACAACCGGAGCCTGCGGCCTTCAGCATGCCTAGTACCAATGTGACGCTGGAGACGCTGCTCAGCACCAAGGTGGCCGTGGCACAGTTCTCCCAGGGTGCACGTGCGGGCGGCACTGCAGGCGCTGGTGGCACCGTGGGCGCTGTGGCCATCCCCATGATCCTAGAGCAGCTGGTGGCTCTGCAGCAGCAGCAGATCCACCAACTCCAGCTCATCGAGCAGATCCGCAGCCAGGTGGCCCTGATGAGCCGCCAGCCCGGGCCTCCACTGAAGCCTTCAGCCAGTGCCCCTGGAACAGCCTCAGTACAGCTTCAGGGCCTGGCTCCGCATACGGCCCTCCAGCTCTCCACTGGACCTGCCGCTGCCTCTGCTGGCTCAGGCTCCACCCTGCCAGCGGCCTTCGAAGGCCCCCAGCACCTGTCACAGCCTGCATCTGGCACAAGCACTCCCTGTAGCACCAGTGCTGGCCCCACTGAATCTGGGGCACACCCTGCCTGCAGCACTGGCCCGGCTCCAGGAGCTGTGGCTGCAGCATCCAGTGCCGTGGTCAACACGGTGCAGCCCCAAAATGCATCTACACCCCCTGCCCTGGGTCCTGGGCCGCTCCTCAGCTCAGCCTCCAATCTGCCAAACCCTCTGCTACCTCAGACTTCATCCAGCAGTGTCATCTTCCCCAACCCGCTGGTTAGCATTGCTGCCACAGCCAATGCCCTGGACCCCCTGTCTGCTCTTATGAAGCACCGCAAGGGCAAGCCCCCTAATGTGTCAGTGTTCGAGCCCAAGGCCAGCGCCGAGGACCCTTTCTTTAAGCACAAGTGCAGGTTCTGTGCCAAGGTCTTCGGCAGCGACAGTGCACTGCAGATCCACTTACGCTCCCACACAGGGGAGCGGCCCTTCAAATGCAACATCTGCGGGAACCGCTTCTCCACCAAGGGTAACCTGAAGGTCCACTTCCAGAGGCACAAGGAGAAGTACCCCCACATCCAGATGAACCCCTACCCTGTCCCAGAATACCTCGACAACGTGCCCACCTGCTCCGGTATTCCCTATGGCATGTCCCTGCCCCCAGAGAAGCCAGTGACCACCTGGCTGGACAGCAAGCCAGTGCTGCCCACGGTGCCCACATCGGTAGGGCTGCAGCTACCCCCCACTGTCCCTAGCACCCACAATTACACTGACTCCCCTAGCATCACACCCATCAGCCGATCCCCACAGAGGCCCTCTCCAGCATCCAGCGAATGTACCTCTCTGTCCCCTGGCCTCAACAATACTGAGTCTGGAATCACAGTGAGGCCTGAGTCGCCCCAGCCACTCCTTGGCGGGCCTCCCCTTACTAAAACCGAGCCAGTCAGCCTGCCTTGCACGAGTACAAGGACGGGGGATGCTCCTGTGGTGGGGGGGCAGGTCAGTGGGTTGCCCACTCCGGCTGCCACCACTGTCACAGACAGCGCCTGCACAAGTCTCGGTAGCCCTGGTCTTCCAGCTGTTTCTGACCAGTTCAAGGCCCAGTTTCCTTTCGGTGGGCTGCTTGACTCTATGCAAACGTCGGAGACCTCAAAACTGCAGCAGCTGGTGGAAAACATCGATAAGAAGATAACGGACCCCAACCAGTGTGTCATCTGCCACCGTGTGCTGAGCTGCCAGAGTGCCCTGAAGATGCACTATAGGACACACACAGGGGAGAGGCCCTTCAAGTGCAAGATCTGTGGCCGTGCCTTCACCACCAAAGGCAACCTGAAGACACACTTTGGAGTGCACCGTGCGAAACCCCCTCTCCGGGTGCAGCACTCTTGCCCTATCTGCCAGAAGAAGTTCACAAATGCGGTGGTGCTGCAGCAACATATCCGCATGCACATGGGGGGACAGATTCCAAACACGCCACTGCCCGAGGGCCTCCAGGAGGCCATGGACGCTGAACTGCCCTTTGACGAGAAGAACGCCGAGACCCTCAGCAGCTTTGACGACGACATTGATGAAAACTCCATGGAGGAGGACTCGGAGCTGAAGGACACGGCCAGCGACTCCTCTAAACCACTTCTCTCCTATTCGGGGTCCTGTCCACCCTCACCCCCGTCAGTCATCTCCAGCATTGCTGCCCTCGAGAATCAGATGAAAATGATTGACTCAGTCATGAACTGCCAGCAGCTGGCCAGCTTGAAATCAGTGGAAAATGGGTCTGGGGAAAGTGACCGCTTGAGCAATGATTCCTCGTCGGCAGTGGGTGACCTAGAGAGCCGTAGTGCAGGCAGCCCTGCTCTATCCGAGTCCTCATCTTCCCAGGCTCTGTCACCTGCTCACAGTAACGGTGAGAACTTCCATTCCAAGTCACCAGGTCTTGGCCATCAGGAGGATCCACAGGAGATCCCACTGAAGACTGAAAGGCTGGACAGCCCACCCCCCGGCCCAGGAAATGGAGGTGCCCTGGACCTGACAGCGGGCCACCCTGGGAGGCCACTCATCAAGGAGGAGGCCCCTTTCAGCCTGCTGTTCCTGAGCAGAGAGCGTGGTAAGTGTTCGAGCACTGTGTGTGGTGTCTGTGGCAAGCCCTTTGCTTGTAAAAGCGCGTTGGAAATCCACCACCGCAGTCATACCAAGGAGCGGCCATTTGTCTGCACTGTCTGCAGGCGAGGCTGCTCCACTATGGGTAACTTAAAGCAGCACTTACTGACACACAAGTTGAAAGAGCTGCCTTCTCAGGTGTTTGACTCCGACTTTACTCTAGGTCCCAGCCACAGCACGCCTAGCCTGGCCTCCGGCCCTGCACCCACCATGATCAAAATGGAAGTCAACGGTCACAGCAAGGCCATCGCACTGGGTGAGGGTCCAACCCTATCAGCTGGAGTCCAGGTCCCTACCGGGCCCCAGACAGTGATGAGCCCTGGCCTGGCACCCATGCTGGCACCCCCACCACGCCGGACACCCAAGCAGCACAACTGTCAATCATGTGGGAAGACCTTCTCCTCAGCCAGTGCCCTGCAGATCCATGAGCGCACCCACACAGGCGAGAAACCCTTCGGCTGCACTATCTGTGGCAGGGCCTTCACCACCAAGGGCAATCTCAAGGTAAGAGGGCCACAGGCCTGAGGCTGTGGCCAAGCCACGTGACCCCCACACCCCGTCTAGGCAGAGATTCTGCCTTCACGCTTTGTATATGAATGTATACACATGTGTGGAATGGGTTGTTTGTACATATACAATATGAGTGTATATAGTGTGTGCAGATGTGTATATACATGTTTATATGAGTAGTACACACATGCGTGCACACATCCTCAAAGGAGATGCATGTCCCATTAAATAGCAGTAAGTGCAGCAGGAATCCATGTTCCACCCAGGGGGCTCATGTCTGATGCTCCTCTGACGGTGTCGGCCTGCTCCAGGTCATGGCAGACACTTGATGAGCAGGCCCAGGACACAAACCTCTCGAATCTTGGGCCTTAAACATTAGCAAATAGCAAAGATGAGACTTGCTCTGTGAGTTCTAGAATGTTCTATTGTCTGTGTGAGCACAGACAGGGATCCGGGGTGGCAAGTTTCCCAGCATGTGAAACCTGTGTTCTCCTTAAGGTCAAGCGCCATTGTGTGCTCTCACCAACTGCTGGCAGATGCCACAGACGGCTCTAGGTTCCCAGCTATGATACTGGCCTCAGCCAAGCACACACCAGCTCATGAATGAGGCTAAAATGGTTACTGTCTAAAGTAGAGGTCTCAGAAGCCTCTCTAGAGAAAGCCAGTGGCCAATACCTTTGGCTTCTGTGCTGGATCAGTGCTGACTAAACAGGAGCCTCTTGAGGATCCCACAGCTCTGGGTGGTCCAGGAGGCCTTAACACTCACCTTTCCTGTTCCAGAGAAAGCAAGAGAAGGACAGTCAAAGAGTTCAAGACCTTTTACAGTCTTGAAAGTGGGCAGGAGTGATGGTGGTGATGATGGTGGTGACTGAGTCTAGTCTACTTGACAAGTTCCAGGTCAATAGCAGATCCTACCTATCTCAAAAAAAAAAAAAAAAGTGGACCATGTTTGAAAAATAACACACACACACACACACACACACTAATGTGGGGACTGGATGATGCAGTGGAAAAGGTTCTTTATCCTTAAAGCTCTGGAACATTCTGTAGCAGTCTTATGTATGTGTGTGTGTAGGGGAGGGGAGGTAAGGTTGGTGTCTGTCAAGTTTGTCCATTTACATACTGGTTTTGCTTTTTATATTCACAGAATGAAATGCGGTGTATATACTACAGGGTGCTCAAAAAATCCCATCTAACTGCATTCTGTTGACCCTGGGCTAATGCTTAGAATGCATTGAAACCAGGATGTTGCTGCCAGACAGTTGTAGACTTTCTTGCTTGTGGCTTATCTCTCTGTGTCTCCTACAGGTACACATGGGCACCCACATGTGGAACAATGCACCTGCAAGGCGTGGTCGCCGCCTGTCAGTGGAAAACCCTATGGCCCTGCTTGGTGGTGATGCTCTGAAGTTCTCGGAGATGTTCCAGAAGGACCTGGCAGCTCGGGCAATGAACGTCGACCCCAGCTTTTGGAACCAGTATGCTGCTGCCATCACCAACGGGCTCGCCATGAAAAACAATGAGATTTCCGTCATCCAAAACGGAGGCATCCCTCAGCTCCCAGTAAGTCTAGGCGGAGGTGCCATCCCGCCTCTGGGTGCCATGGCTGGTGGGGTGGACAAGACACGCACTGGCAGTAGTCCACCCATTGTCAGCTTGGACAAAGCAAGTTCAGAGACAGGCGCCAGCCGGCCATTCACAAGGTTCATTGAGGATAACAAGGAGATTGGAATAAACTAGCCAGATATACTAAAGACTACATCCTCCAGCTCTGTTCCAAGCCCACTAATCACAGTCTGAGCATCAGGCTTTGGACCCCACATGCCTAGTCTCTCATTAATATTTTATTCCTGACAGAAAGCACCAGCACCACGTGGCTGCTGTGAGGTAGCCTGCTGAGTGCTGCGTGGTACTTCTTCAATAGTGGGTTTGACTGTTCTTAAGGACTCTGCAAGCCTTTGAGTCGATTTCAGACCAAAGCTTAAGTGCTTGGAAAACTGCCTTGGGAACAGAAAGAACTCTGACCATATCTACTTCATTTCTCCTAAAACCTAGTGACCCCCTCCCCTGGGGGACCAGGGTCCCCTGTGGTCACCCAGCAAGCCACATTCAATGGTTTTGTCCAAATTCTGTAGACACTTGAACTCTGTTTTAGGGATTCTTCATCGTGAAGAAGCAGTTCAGTGCTCCAAACCCTGTGTATTACGACGGTCTCTTCGTCTATAGTATTTATGTTAAGATTATGCGGGTAATAGACAGTAAAATAACCCAACCTTAAATGAAGACCTTGTATCACAGAATACATCTGGCTATGTGATTTTTTTTAATTTAAAGCAAGACTTGCTTTACTATAAATAAGTGGATTAATTAAATGCAGGCAAAATTGTGACGTTTTTTTGGGAAAGATAGCATGCTATTTGTGTGCAAGTACCTGTCAGTAACACCCCGCCCCCTTTTTTAATTTAAATGTTTGTAGCTGCTATGTGAACAGTTGTTCTCTAGTGTGGTCTGTAGCCCAGTGGTTGACTGGGAACAAGTTACAGACAAGCATCACCATAAAATGATTCACAACATTATAATATTTCACATTATCAAAGCTGTATAATAAAGAGGTAATGTTTGTATAACGTGGTTGCAAATCTTAATTTATACAATTGCACTTTTAGTATTTTGTATTAGGGAGGTTTGTCTATAATTTGAGAATTTTAAAAAAAGATGTAAAGTATTTTATAAATAGTACTTCGGTTTAAAGAAAATGGAGGAAAAAAAAACCCATGTCACAGTTTATTGTTTTTGTCTTAAAGTTGAACATGAGAAATCTATGCTGTTTAAGCAGAAAAGCCACCCAGATTTGTCAGCACCTCGGTAAAACAAGGCCTGCTATTTCTTAAATTAATTTAACTTTTCTACAAAATCCGTGAAAAACTGTGAGCACCCTAACAAAACTTTGACAAATTAAATATATTAATCCTGTGACATACAAAAAGAAAAAAAACAAAACAAAAAAATGAGTGGATATTGTATAGGTGTGATTTACTGTAGGCTCCCCTCTTTCACACACACGAGATGTGATTGCCTCAGAGCACTGGTCATGGTGGAAATGAGACGGGAATAGTGACTGTCTGGCAGTACAAGCAGTCATAACTGACAGTTTCTGAGTTCATGATTCATTGTCTTTTCAAGTGCAAACACAGTGCAGTGTCCTGACTATCCAAAAGTCTGATCATTTGCTGATGGCTTGTCTAAACTGCACCCAGTGAGCAAAGAAGCCAGATGCTGGGAGGCAGGGCTGAATCAAAACTTGAACGTCAGTGTTGTGTGTACTACCTCATTTTTGTGCATTGCAAGCATGCTGGGATGTGACACGATGAACTTCCAACAAAATTGCTCAAGACATATTGTAGGTAGCTGGGTACCTCGGCAGGGAGTTGTCTGTGCCTGAAAGCTAAACCAGACAGTGGGAAACAGACCGATAGAGCAGTCACCTCATATAACTGAACCAACAGGAGAAGGCGCTGTAGGGGAATGACTACCGCTAGCCCATGGCTGAGCAGAGAGCTTCTGGGGCTCGTTAGCTGTTCCAATCTTTGGAAATGAATGTGCAGCTCTGCCTCTATGTTCCACATAGTCAGGTGGAGCATATCCAGCCCATGCCATCTCTTGCTGGGGATGGGACCTGGTGTTTCGGCTTTGGGAAGAGGAAGACAAGTGGCTGAAGTCGCAGTACTCTGGCAGTTGAATGTCTTGTTATTATCTGTGTCCTGGTGTGTTTGTCCCCTCTCTTGGTTGGTATTTGGTACCATGTTAGTGTTCTTCTCTCAAAACAATGTGTATATAACTTAAGAAAAGAGAAATGTAAAGCGTTATAAATGAGATGGCTGATGAAGGTGCAGTGACCACTCCCATTCTGTGTTCAGGGCTGGCTGTCCCTCTGCGTGGTGAAGAGAGACACTATTTTTATAACACAAAACCACGAGGGGAGAGGGCCTCCCAGAACCAGCCAGGCTGTTTCGTAGATCCAATATATTTTATGATTAAATCTTGTGGCTTGACACATCTACTGACTGAAATGGATGTCTTAGTCTAGGTTACTATTTTTGTCACATGGAACTGAATAAAATGCAGGATGTCATATTATTTCTGAATTGCGTTCCCTGATTTTTCTGGGTGGAATTTGCAGTGCTGGTCATTTGTGGTGAATGGATGTCTGTGGTGTTTTCCATGGGGAAGTCAACAAGAGTTGACAGCTTAAATTCCACAACGTCTGGGAGTACTTAGATTGATCTTGAATTTTTTTTTTTTTCAGTGCTGGGCATAGCACCCAGGATATGGTACATGCACGTTAGCCAAGTGCCTTGCCACTCATCCATATATCCTTCCTTCGATTTTTTTTCTTTTTTCCCCCCAAATAAAAATAAATCTAATTGTGGACATTGTTTTCCATCTGCTGGGGAAGACAATACAGTAGAGATGCCTGCCAAAGAGCCCTGATCTTGCACGGGATTACCTTCTCATCATCTGCACTGAGTGTACATAGCAGCTTCCAGGTCACTTCAACAAACAGATGTTCTCCAATAACTGTAGGAAGTACAGGAATAAAAGTGTGCTCATGGGTACCACACAGAGCAGATGGCAAGTGGACTCCCTGACACCAGCCTCTGTCTACTCCCAGCGGGGATGTCATTTATTTTTAAATTAGCTTTGTCTCACAGATAACATTGCTAAGACTTATAACTTTAATTTAAGAGCTCCTGGTTATTATGTCAAATAATCCATTTCTTCTTTTTTAAACATTAAATAATTATTGATACCCAGAAGCTGAAGTGACTTGGATCAAGAGCATGGTAGAAGAGTTCTTTTAGCAGTGGGAAAAGTACCCACTGCTAACCCAGCTGGCCAGCCACCCTTCACTCCTCCCAGGCCTTCAAAATTAAACTATGTACTTGAACTAAGCCAGATAATAAATTCAATTTTTAAAAATGAGAAATAGCAAAGATTCTACAACTATTTAGAATCACTAATACAAATTAAAATTCAAGAGAAAAGGGAGCTATCTCTTCTGTTTCAAAATTATTTTTAAGTAGTATGTCAGAGGTATCTTGGCTTAGCATCACGTGTGGTTTCTACTCCTGGCACCAGCTCTAGTACTTGAATCGTAAGTAGCAACAATCCCTAAAAATTATTTAACTCCTTTTCTAGTCTATGTTCAGCTAGTAGTATCCGCTAACATTTAAAACTAATTAAAAGCAGTAGGCTGCTTTTCTTTCCTGTGTGACAGGCAATACCTGGTCCCATTTCACAAACACAGCCAACATCAGGGACATTTTTTATTCCTAAACAGTGTCTGTACTTCCAGCACAACACCAACTTCAAGCCACTGTGGTTCCTCCTCAGCAGCATGGCTCTAACTGCAGATGCCTGAACCCTTCATGTCTTCCTCTCAGCCCATGTTTGAGGCAAAGCAGTGACTGTGGCTTTGTTCAGCCTGTCCCTACCACATACCCTGGTCAGTCCAACTCATTTGCTAAATATCAGCGCTAAGGTAGAGTGAACAATTGCTTGTTTTCAGTTGAGGTTTCTTGCGACCTAGCGCTCCACCAGAGGACAATATGGGACACATTTTCGACTCTTAACTGATTTGAGAAATGTTACAATTTGACCTACAAAGATATTTCTTATAATAAGAAAAATTCTTTTCCTTTTTGCTTAAAGAGAAAAGACGAGCATTAACTCTGATCAGTCTTTACAATGGAGAGCCTCAAGAGCAAGTCACAATACAGTCATCTCCAGCACTGTGGTACTGAATCAGAAACATGGGTGTGAAAGGGTCTCCATGCATCCTTGGGGTATGCTCTGCAGAGGGTCAAGGCAGGAACTCTTGCAGTGTATCTGCAAGAGATGGAACCTCTCCCCACCCCTCCCCTCATTCACTCTTCTTGTCTGTAGGAGCTTGGAAGTTGACCATAGACTCAAATCCTTCCACTTGTAAAATTCCATGTTTTTTTTTTTTTAAAGCCACTAATAATATACCTTCCCTGTCATGATTCAATGGACAGAGTAATGGACAGTACTCATAGAGAGAGAGAGAGAGAGAATGTGAACAATTGCCCAAGAATAGTATCTCATAATGTAACATTTATTACAAATGACTGATGATAGAATTCCATGGAGTCACTTTTGGACCACGAAAATGTGTTTGTGTTTCTGTCTTTACACAGAAAAAGAACAACAACAGAGTATTCAGCTCTTTGAAGCTCTTTTAAATGCCACAGTACCTGTGGTAAAATTAAAGCATGTTTCACGAACACTCTGCTGACTTCCGTTTTCTGTTAGAAAAGAGATTTTTAAAGTGACTTGGCTTCCCTCCCCCTCCCCATATGGTGCTTATTTCCTGATCATTAAAATATTCAAGAAGCCAAATCAGTTAAGTGGTTAACACACCATTTACAGCTCTGTGTACATCCATCCTCCTTTCTTTACCGGCATCCTAGTTTAGAATGTAGATGACAGGGCACAGCATTCGTGCTGCTCAGAGGAAAACCTGGTGGGAGAATCAGGAGGAGCGCTAGGACATGGATGGTGTCAGCATGAATCAACAGAAAATCAGCACTCACTCACTGTACAGGACTAAAACATGAAAGTAAACTTCCAAAGGTGATTATTTGTGAGCAATGGGATCCTATAGCTCACCCCACATGTTTTCTAAATTACTATGACATACTTTTTAACAATCCTAAGGTGTCTGTAAGCTAGGGATTTTACAAAGAAGCACAAATCACTTCTTGCACTCCTCGTCCGTGCTGAGCCCTCATTAGTTTCACTTATTTCATCCTCTTGGGTTAGCTTGAAGGATACAGATATTTAATGCAAGTAGAGATGAATTTGGTTGGTTTGATTTTTGGAGACAGGTCCTCTCTACACAGTCTTGGCTGTTCTGGAATTCACTCTGTAGACCACCCTGGGCTCATTCTCATGAGACCCGCCTGCCTCTGCCTCCCAAGTGCTGGGATTAAAAGTGTGTGCTACCTGAGATGAAAATTTTTTTAAAGATTTTATTTATTTTGTATGCAACATTCTGCTTCCATGTATATCTGCACACCAGAAGAGGGCACCAGATCTCATAGCAGATGGTTGTGAGCCACCATGTCGTTGCTGGGAATTGAACTCAGGACCTCTGGAAGAGCAACCAGTGAGTGCTCTTAACCTCTGAGCCATCTCTCCAGCCGAGATGAAAATTTTTAAATGACAAAGGTCACCACTTTTTTAGTTTTTTAAGAGCCAGTAGATCTTTTGATTATACTTAAGATACAAAATGTTTGCTGCCCCCCATTTGTTATGCCAAGGACAATTTAGGAACAATTGCACTTATCCTGATTTACCCACAAGAAGTGTGTGGCACCATCTATGCCAACACTGCTGATGAAGAAATAAAAATAGGCCTGAGAAAAATAATTTCCTCTGCAAAGGACCAAAGATTTAAGAATATGTTATAAGAAACAGCTTGAGGCCTCCATCCCCATAATTTCAAATAATTGTCAAATAAATTACATTTCAACAGAAATCCATTTCAGCCCTTATTTTTCTATGGATTTTTGCACTGTGACTTTTAGTAATATATGTTAAGTTCCCTGTGAATGCTGAAGATACCCTGGGGCCTGTGTGCCCTCTATCAGTCTCACCCATGAGATATGGAATCTTCTATGAGACAAATTTAACAACCAGATTTTTTTCTATCTAGAACTTTAAAAATAACATACTCAAATTCCAAAGACATAGGCATTGGGAAACAACTCCATTATATGTCACCGATGTATAGATGCTTTTCAAATAATAAGTTGATATAGCTAAGATTTCAGCCAGAAGTACCGGGGTCTTTATTATGGAGAAAAGACATATATGGTATCGATTCTTGGCAGGATTTTGGCAACCGGTACAAATGAGCCTCACTGATAAATATTTATAAACAGTTCTCTTCAGCTAAACTCCAAGCCTCTTCTGAATCTTGGATGTTGGTGGAATCTGGGACCAAACCTGGCAGGTAAGTCCCCAGCTCTCTTTTTGGTCCTTGCCCACCCACTCTGTGTTGCCATCCCTTATCCTGTTTGTCCTTTTGTTGTTATTGTTTTCACCCCCATCTGTCCCGGCTTACTGAAGAATGTGGGATATCAATTTAATTATGATAACAATCTGGTTGTTTCTGGACGATCCTCTAAGTCAAGCTGCGACCCATGGCATCTTTTCCTTCTGGACTGGATTAGATTCTCAGTTTTATAAATGCAGGCTCAGGGTCTTAGGAGAAATTCAGATTACAAATGATCCTGCTCTTACTAGAAGACACAGTCAAGACTTTGTCACAAGCCATGAAGTAAAAGTCAGTGTCTGGAGCCCCTTCCTGGGTGGTGGCTATGCTCAGCCAAGCCCTTCCTGATACCTGTGGGCAGGGGTGACCAGTGGACAGTCATAAAACAAGCTATGCTCCATGCATGTGTTGCCTGCCACCAGTGTGTGGACTGCATGCCATAGCGATGCAGGATTGATCACATTATAAAGACAACCAGAGGAACTAGTTTGATTCCTTTGCTTGTGTGCAAGGGATGGAACCAGCTTGATACCCATCAAGGCCATCAGGTGAATAATTGTAGGCTATGTAAATGTAAATGTACTAAAAGCTTTATAATCACAGCCAACCCCCTCCCCCCCCCAAAAAAAAAGGTCACCACATTACTCTTCGGCAATGGAAGATAGGAAGAACCTACATGCAGGAACTTGCAGGGGAAAACAATAGTACTTTGATTAAAATTACCTTTTGAAAATTTCACTTTTAAAATCTTAAACCCCAGTTTTTAATCTTACAACATTTTTGGTAAGAACAAGCCCAAATTGGTTGCCTCTGTGTTTTAGCATTTAGTAAAAATTTCTGCATTTATTGCCAGGCAGTGACGCCCTGCAATGAGCCCAGCTTTGCAGGAAGAGGCACGCTGACCAGGGTGGCAATCTGCCTCTCCAGAGTGACAAACTCAGCTTTCGCCAGGCAGCAGGGCTAAGCTTGGTACTTTAAGTCATTCTTCCTGAGTGAAGGTTAGGCTGCTTTCCCTCACTTTGTAGACACAGACAAAACAACCTGCATGTGTTTGCAAAGCTGGCCTAGTATTCCCTTTTTAAAAAGGCTCCGTATCGCCCCAGCACAGCTCAGTATCACTTGCATCTTCTCAAGTTTTGTAACTGAAGAGACCTGAGGCCTCTTTTCTGGTAACAGAGAGCTCATGTAACTTAGAGGAGGTACTTTTTGGGTCCAGGAGCCAGGGCTCCCCAAAGCAAGCAGCAGCTAACCTCCTCTGCTTTTTCTAAAAGCTACAGAGGGGACCTTCCATGACGCATGGAACCCAACATAAAACACTGTGACCTTTCCAGAGATTTCAGTTGCCTTTCAGGATTACAAATAAAATGTGTTCAAACACATTGCGAGACTACGGAGACTCCTGAAAACTCGGGGGATGTTCCAATCTTCTGAGTGCCTTTGGTGGCACCTGACTTGGGCTCCTATGTAACACATAAGATATTAAGGGCTGACTTCTGAGCTGATGATTTACATATGATAAGAGCTTATTTCTGACAACTGCTTCCTGGAGGGTGACCCCAGTCACATGCTGTGTTGTTCCTTTAGAGGTTCATGTCTGCACATGTCCACTTCCACTTACCTGAGTCACACAAACTCTCTTGAGGCCTGGCCCTGAAATTTGAGGGTGGAACAGCAACCCCGAGTCTCTGTTGAGTGAAAAGTACACCAGTCCCCATCCCATACATAGAGCCCTGGAGCCTACACCTAATAGTGGATTCAGTTAGCCAGTAAGGGGAGCCCTGGGGAACAACCTGAGGATTTGGGTGTAGAGGACAACTGGGGTGGGAACTGTTAAGTGTTGAGTATTCAGCTGGAGCTGTGTGGGGCCTCAGAGGCCATGGGTGCCCAGTGCTCATAGCCAGTTCTTATCCAGGCCCCTTGGTCCATGCAGCTCCTAGAAACAAGGCTGGGCCAAGCAGAGAGCATAAGCAGAAAGCACCAGCCATTCTGGAGCTGCAGCAGGAAGGATGGCTGCTCAGGACCCATGGTTGCCCTGGCTTCAGGAGATACTGCAGCTTTGTGAAAGCAACCAAGGCTTATGTCCGGGCAGAGCAAGACCAGCATGGGCAGGCACTCCATCTATAGAGCCTGTTGTCCAAACCCTTTGAAAATACAAGATGGATTGTTAGACCCCTGGAAAACTCAGGTATCTGGGGTCCCAGGCCACGACCGCGGTCACCCCAATCACCAGGCAGATTCGAGAGCTTGCTGCAAATTGCACCAGGCTTTATTGTAATTTAACGAGCTAACCCCATGTTAGCTGGGGTCTTTTGTCCACCCACCATGGTGGATGGCTCGAAAAAGACAGCTCCTAGGGCCTCCGAGAGATCTTATAGGACAGTGAAAGGGGAGTGTCTAGGGGTACGCACAGGCACACTATTGGTGTGCCTCCAGGCTTGGAGGGCTTGCCCTGTGTTGATTGGCCAACTGGTTGTTATGGCCCATAGGCCCTCCCAGGGTGGTTGCTATGCTTTGTGCGTCATTGCTGTGTGCTTGTCCATAAAGCACACCCAGGGTCGTAAAGCATAGCACCACCAGCTAACTTCTGATTGGTTCCTTGCCATGAGGCAGGCATCTGACCTCTAAGTGACCAAGGCAAGGTTACGGCAAGCACGTGTTCGGCTGTTATGGCTGCCGAAAGGGAAGCTGGTCCCTTCAGGATGGAAGTGGATGGAGCCCCTGCCCTGGGAAGAAGAACCAACTCTGGAGGTCCCAGGCAGGTAGAACACAGGGAAGGCCTCTGTCACCCGCAGAGTTGTCTCTAGGGCAGACACATCGGCTCATCTCTCAGCAAAGGCAACTTACTCTAAACTACCAGTTTCTGTTGGTCTCTAGATGCATGCCTTTGAGACAGTGTATGGAAGAGGTATCTCAGTAGGTTGGCAGACCCCAGTTCTTTACTCCCCAAGCACCATACCACCAACTTACAGGAGTGACAGATTTCCCTGCCACCATAGCCACTGGCTTCCTGAGATGTCACTTTCTGATGTGAGAGACAATGTCATTTCCTTTTTAACCCCAAATATTGGCATGTGTCATCTCATTGCTTTTTCTCTTGTTTGTTTTTGTTTTGAGACAGGTTTAGTTTGCAATTTAGACTGTTCTAGAACTTATGTAACCAACACTCATCTTGAATTCACAGCAGTCCTCCTGTCTCAGCTGGGATTGCAGCTATGAGCCATCATTTTGGTCACTTGTTTAATTTTAAACATTGTCTTTCCCACACTCCTGCTTCCTGGGCTTGGAGCCCCCAGCATGGGTAGGCCTATGGGGTCCATGACCACAAAAGCACCAATTCTGGCATAAGAGTATAGAGCTACTGCAGTTGGGAGGGCTGATTAGCAATGCAGGCTCCCTTGTGTACAGCAGAAGGGCAGCACCAGTTAGTTGCCTCTGCTATGGAACTCACTGTAGATCACGGCTCAGAAAACCCAGGGATTAGCACTACAGTTAAGAAGTAGGTCATGATCCCTTTAGAAAATCTCTATCTCTGAAAACATTTACATTATGATTCATAACAGTAGCAAAATTAGAGTTATGAAGTAGCAATGAATTAGATTGTATGTCTGGGGGTCAACACCACATGAGACACTGTGAAAGGTCACAGTACTCAGAAAGCTGAGAAGCACTGAGTTGGAGGAGAGGGTTCTATTAGAAAGGTGTGGCTGAGATGATTAAGGGCCATGTGATACAACCAGAAAGGCTCATGGGGTCCTTTTGCCCCCTTTCTCACTGTTCCCTAATTCAGAGATAATCACAAGGACCTCTCACCTGCTGAGTGAGGCCCTGCTTAGTGGGAGGTGATGCTGGAAGAGGAAAGCTCAGGAAGCCACAGGAATAGTACCACAATCGATGTCCTCCCTCTGAAGGTCACTCCAGCCACCTTTCTGGTAGTTGTCCTGCTCTTTGCTGTACCACTTTCCTACCCGACCAGGTGTTTAAATACTGGCCTGGTTAAAATCCTCCCCTAAGACTGACAGGCAGAGAGCTTTGCTGATGCCCAGAGCTGATCTGGTCCTCAGGTGTTCATCATTCCCAAGCACAGTCTCTACAGAATGCCAGTCAGAATAACTAGGAGTGCGTTCTGGGTGTTGATCAACACCATGCCAGGATTTAAAACCATAGGTCTACCCAAGGGTGCTACAAACCACAGTCTGCCACAGCCTTATCTCTGGAATGTAAGGCCTGGGATCCCCCATTCTAGCAAGATCCTAGTGCTGCTGCTGCCACTACCACTACAGCTACCACCACAACTGCTACCCCGGAATACACCAAGTGCAGCTAGAAGAAGAAATAAACCTCAACACAGAACTGGCCTTCAACTGTTAGGACATTTGACTACTGTGCCTTTCACACCTCCTGGGACACACAATGTGTCCTCCTGCTAATCCCATGTTACCACAAAGCGGCTGCCATGGCCCTGGGTATTGCACTTGATTTCCTTTCAGGAAGGAAGGAAGGTAAGGATTCCACAGCCTGGAACTCAATCCCATCTTCTGCCATGAGAGGAGTGGAAGCCATTTTTGCACTTCAGCTGGAATTTCTTGGGCCAACACTGGGCTACCTCCAATACAGAGTGGACGGGTGTGGGTGGGAATTACATCTGTTTGCCACTGCCAAGCACCCTTGCCTCGGCCTACAGCCAGATCTTCACAGTACCTGGCCAGTGGGATCTTCTAGGCCCTCTCCATTTAACCTGGTATGACATGTGGTCTGACTGAGACCATGCAGTTGAGAGAATCCCATGCTGTTCTCTCATATGTGTGGGCTTTTGGCCAGATACCTGTGGATTCTAGCCCCCACACTGGTCACTTTGTAACCACAGGGCATGCTCTGACTCTTACATTTAAGATCTGTGAGAAGGAGCCCTAGAAGCAGTTCCACTGAGCTTCTGTTTGGATGAGTCTGTGACTTACCAGTGTCATGCTGTGCTGATATTTTGTTTATGATCTAACAAATAAGGCTTGTCTGAAGATCAGACTACAAAGCTAGCTACACTATTTAGCCATAGAAGCTGGGTGGTGGTGGCACATGCCTTTAACCCCAGCATTAGAGAGGACTATAAGGCAGGAGGAGACAGGAGTGCAGTGTATTCAGTCTGCAGTCATGCTGAGGACAGGATCGACCTTTTTGGTCTGAGCCTTGGTAGAGGTAAGAACTGTCCAGTGGTTGGCTGATTTGCTTCTCTGATCTTCAGGCAAGCTTCATTTATTATATCATAAACAAAATATCACCACATAATACAGTCCTTCACCACTGCAGGGAGTGCCCAGGACCCCTGACTTCCTGTGTTGATCACACTCGTTTGTCCCAAGGCCGCCATCACCAATCCCAAGCAGAGCAACAGAAGGACGAGGTGGTCTGGGAATATTGCGCTAGAAGCCCCAAGAGGGCTGGTAGGGAGACAGACAATAGGTTACTTCAGAGCCCAAGCTTAGTTATTAACTTGTTCTCGATTGAGTTTATTGGGGCAAGCTCTAAATACTGCAGACATGAGAGGCCAGGCAAGGTCAGACCTATGCAGACGGGAGACAGCCTCTCAAGAGGACAGTGAGCATTAGAGTGCTTGGTAGGGCTTAAATTTAAGAATGGTCAGCCAAACATGGTGGCACATGCCTTTAATCCCACTCCTCAGGAAGCAGAAGCAAGCAGATCTCTGTGAGCTGGAGGCCAGCTTGATTTACAAAAAGAGTTCCAGGAAGGCAGAGTTACATATTGAGATGCTATCTCAAAAAAAAAAAAAATAGAAATAGGTGGGATGTTGATAAAAGCAAGCTGAGTGGCCAGTCACCAGGTGGAAAGTGACCATTCATCAAGTGGACCAGTGGCTGGTGACCAGAAAGCATCCAGTACCTGTGTCTCACACCACACTGTGGATTTGTGCTCCCCAGACACAGCCATCTCAACTGTTTTCTGTCTTGGCACATTTCTGGTACCCCACCAGAGAGGCATTTGCTAGCTCACTGCTGTTGCTGTCCTCTGCCACCTACATTGGAAGAGTCCCTGGGGCCCCAGGCCCTGTGAGCGGTTGCCTTATTCTGGGGGTGATTAATATGACCTCCACTGTGAACCTTGTTGCCCTGAGGTTGGTGCTGCTGGATGCTGGGAGCTGTCTCCCAAGCTTCCACATCTGAGTGTGCCCTGAATACTGTGGACAGCTGAAATAAGTGTCATGCATGCAGAAGTATTCTCACAACCTGAAAGAAGTCTGAGTGACCAGAGAGAGAGCAACATCCCTCCCCCACCCCAGCAAGAAACTTGATAATACCTTCTCTCCCCTTCCCTTTGTTTTAATAGCAGCTGTTGGCTGGGAATGCACAGTGGCCCTCTACGGTCACATCACCATGTTTGTTTTAATGACACAGGCAATGGCAGATGGAGGTGAGGATAACTGGAGAAGAAAGGGGTATTATTGGTAAATGCGCTGGAAGCCTTGCAAATTTGAGAGGATAAATTGAAATTTTACAGGACTAATGAGTTTTTGAAAACTGTTAGCCAGGCTTGTCCAAACCCTTCTCTCCCTATTTAAGATTCTCTAAATTAGAAACTCAGAAATTTCAGGAGCTGTTTTGGTCCTGGAATAAATAAACAGTTCACAATAGATGGTGCCTTTCCATGTATTAAACTTACACTGTGTCTGGCTTTCATTGTAATCATAGTGCAATATTCTTATTAGAATTGATGGTCTGTACAGGGCTTTTGCTTTATTGAGCTAAGGTCTAGGAACCATCACTGGAATTCAGCTGTCAAAAAGAATCACATTCCAGGCACCTGAATGTAGGTTTTGTATGTACTGAGGGATGCTACAATCCAAAAGGTGAATTTAAAGGAAAATTCACTATATTTCTACAGGCATGCTCTGTTTGGGGTTTATAACCCAGTGGTTTCTGAAGCCCTGAGTTTGATTATAGGCTCTATTTAGTCTCAAGTTTGAACTCATGGTCGTTGTCTCAGTTAAGGTTTCTATTGCTGTGAATAGAAGCGATGACTACAACAACAGGAAAACATTTCATTGGCACTGGCTTACCGTTTTGGAGGTTCATGGGGGGAAACCTGGCAGCATGCAGGCAGGCATGGTTCTGGAGAAGGCGCTGGATGCCTTTAGCTTGACCTCCAGGGCACTATGGTCAGTCTTGCATGTGCTCCATGCCTGTATAACACACGCAGTAGAAATCCTGGGTGTTAATCATCAGGATGAAACTTCTTGGCTGGCCACCACTGGCGGGTGTTGCCCACATGGTTTCTGAAGAACATCATGGTCCTTGCAGTTGCTTCCATCTAAACCCTCCTGCCCAGCACCGCAGTTACAGGCTGGATAGTCAGGCTTCAGTATCCTTTCCCCATCCTCTTCAAGTGTCTGTGATCACTGACACAATTTGTCAGGTAGTCAGGCCATGGGAGAGACACTCCTACCAGAAATCTCTCAGATTTACCACAGCCAGCTCTGCAGACCCTGGAACAAGCAGCTTGAGCCACCGTCTTTTTGTATAGTCTTTTCTTTCTTTTTTCTTTTTTTTTCTACTTTTTATTTTTTCTGAGACAGGTTTCTCTGTATAAAAGCTCTGGCTGTCCTGGCACTCGCTCTATGGACAGGGCTGGCCTCAAACTCATGGAGATCTTCCTGCCTTTGCCTCCCAAGTACTGGAATTAAAGGAATGCGCCACCACTACTCTGCTCTGTATAGTCCTCTTTACCTGCTCTTTGCTTTGTTTCTTAACCACTTCTGTCTAAACTGTCTGCCAGTGTTTCTAGTCATTGAATGTTCATAAGTCAAGCTCAGTGGCTCTTGGACTCAGATAAAAATATCATGGTGTCTCCTAAATCCTTATTTTCCAGAAAATCAGTTCTAGGAAAGCCTAATGTTGGATTAGGCTTTTTTTTTGCGGGGGGTGGGGGGTGGGGGAGGAGGAGTGCTATTTTTAGAGATAGGGACTCGCTATGTAGCCCAATGTGGCCTGGAATTTGCTATTCTCTAGTCCCAGCTTCCTGTGTGTTGAATCATAGGCTTGTGCCACAACAGCCACTTAGGCTGCAACAAATTTAAAGAACACTCTGACCACTGACACCATATCTACCCAACTGGTATGTCGGAGAGAGACCAGGCAGCCAGATTAACCTGATTGCCTTCCTGAGTCATAGTCTTCTCTCAGGTGGGCTGCTATGGAATGCATCAGAGAAGGGACCCAGCAAGGTGCAGAGCTGAGATGAAGTTGTGGTAGGTCTGGAAGCTGCAAAGCAAATGCTCACTCTTCTTTCATGATCTGCTCCTCTAGGCTGGCAAATGTGGCAGATGACATCCCTAGCTCTTGGTGCCACTCTCACCCTGAGCAACACGCAGTGTCAACTAGATGAGCCCCATCCCCAACTCCAAAAACCTGGTCAGATGGGGACCACATTGGAACCCTCACTCTTCTGGAATCCCCATGCTAAGGCATCTTACCAGGACCAAGTAGTTGAGCTTAAAATCATTCAATGGCCACCTGTGCAAACAAGGCAGGCAAGAATATCAAGATGTACAGAACCAGGCCATGCCCACAATCACAGTGATATTCTTCTCTGTGTCACCAGGCCCTTGCAAAGGG
Organism: Cricetulus griseus; assembly: GCF_003668045.3. Classification (NCBI taxonomy): domain Eukaryota; kingdom Metazoa; phylum Chordata; class Mammalia; order Rodentia; family Cricetidae; genus Cricetulus; species Cricetulus griseus. Next base: position 234,399,664 of record NC_048595.1, read on the forward strand.
CACAAGGCCATGTGGATCTGCCCAGTAGTGTCTGAGTGCAGGCTCTCTGCCACATGGTGGGGACACATGAGCAGCACTGTAGTTCTTCAGGTCCCCCTAACACGACCACACCCTGCTGTGATGTCCACATAGATCTTGTGTTTTGGGGGTTTGTTCAAACATGGAAATGTTCATCCATAGAACATCTGGGTTTTCAGACTTTACATGGGCAGGCTGGAAAACACATTGTATTGTGCGACATCCCCATGCTGTGGTGCTGTGGGATGGGCCTGGGGAAACCTTCAGATGCACTCTTGTTTTTCTCTAATGTCTTCGGACAGCCTTTTACTCAGAGTGAGACAAAATGGCAGCACTAACATCAACCTTCTGTTTTCTGCCAGGAAGGGAAGAGGCTGCCTCTCCTCAGACGTGTGGACACTTCTGGCTTTCTGGTTGTCAAAATCTGCCTAGATATCACATGGTTGTGGGATTTACTGTTATAACAGTGTCTTTGCCACAGTGTTGTCAAAATCAGGAAATTAGCCAAGTGTTTTGTGTCTTTTTATGGAGCGTCTACAACTGGAGGAAAGAGACATATGAGCCACTTTGCAGAAACGGAGTAGAGGCCTCTCTCTGTAATGTCTTCTTTGCCCATGATTTTATGAAAACTTTCTGCCTATCTACTTCTGGGAAGTGCAATCTTCTTTTACTTCTTAAAAAGAATTTAGGATTAAATAGTGAAGTTATGGAACTAAGCCAAGTGTCCAACAACAACAGGATTGACACGGAGAAGGTGGTTTATACTCACAGTAGAATCTTACCAGCCATAAAGAAGAACAAAGTCGTGTGGTTCACAGGAAAATGGATCCAATTAGAAGCAACAACATTAATCAAATTAAGCCAGTCTCAGAAAGACAAATATCATAGGTCTCTCTTTTGCAGTTTCTAGATTTTACATAGTCAGTAAAATTGTGTAGGTATATATGACATGAGAGTAATATTAAATTTTCTAGGAGACTATCTTAGTTAAGGTTTCTATTGCTGTGATAAAACACCATGACTAAAACTAACTTGGAGAGAAAATGGTTTATTTCATCTTATACTTCTAGATAAAAGTCTGTCACTGAAGGATGACAGGGCAGGAACTCAATCAGGGTAGGAATCTGGAAGCAGAAACTGAAGCAGAGACCATGGAGGGGTGCTAAGAGGCTTGCTCCTCACGACATACTCATACTGGATTTTTCTAGGACCCAGGGTAGCTTGAGTTCTAATTGGTCTTAATAACAAAGCTCGGAGTCAGGTATAAGGGGGTGAAGCTGAAGGATCAGGGAAGCAGAGTGGCCAGCTACTAGAGAGCCCTAACCTCTATCAGTGCTCAGACCGAAGGGCATCCTGTCCTCAGACTGCATCCTTAGACTGCACTGAGCTCATGTCGCCGCCTGCCTAATATTTCTCTCTGACCAGCCATATCACTCCTGTATCCACCCCGGTATTGTGTTGGGATTGAAGGAATGTGATCCCCAAGTGCTAGGATTACCTTTGTGTGAGCGCTGTATCTCTTTAGACTGCATCAATTTCATGTAGCCCAGGGTAGCCTTGAATTAACGGAGATCCATCTGCCTGTCTCCTGATTGCTGGGACTAGAGGTGTGTGCCACCACTGCCTGGCCTCTATTGCTAGCTAGTGTGGCTAGCTTTGTACTCTGATCTTTGGGCAAGCTTTTGTTTACAGCATAAACAAAATATCACCAGGGGTAACATTGCCCACTGTGAGCTGAGCCCCCCCCCCCATCAACCATCTATCAAGAAAATGCTCTACAAGCTTGTTCAGCAGCCTGTCTGGTGGGAACATTTTCTTAATTGCGGTTTTGTCTTCCAAAATGACTCTAGCTTGTGTCAAGTTGACATAAAACTAGCATGCTCGGGGACAAAGGTACTAATAGCAGAGATGAATGAGAAAGGGAAGTGAGAGGGTTTAAGGTGTATATGCTCAGTGTATAACATAAGCTTCTATGAAAATTTCCTTTTGCAACAAAGTACCTTGTATAATGAATATTATGATGAGTTTCTAAACAATATGAAGTTTTACACAACGAATTTTAAACAAATTAGCCAACGGCACTTGGTAATACAGATTGATGCCTGGCACCCACCTCCGTCAGGTTCCAAGATAGCTTCATTGCTCCAGGAGGAACCCTCATACCCTTTGGGGGTTCTCCCCTGACACCCAGTTCCTGGAAAGCACTAGTTTCTATCTCCCTGGATTTGCCTATTCTGGGCCCTGCATGTTAATGGAGTCACACAAATGGGACCTTTCTTTGGCTTCTGTCTCTTACATGGCCCAAGATTTCCAAACTTCATCCACCATGAATATCAATGTTCCATTCCATTTATGGCTGACCTATATTCCACTGTCTGTACAGCACGAACTTTGCTTATTGGCTGATGGATATTTATGTTATTTTATGTGGTTACTGTTATAGTACTACATTGGCCATTTTACAAGTATTTACAAATGTTCATCTTTTTTTGAATGTACCTAAAAGTATACTTACAGGCCAGAAGATAATTCGGGGCCTAACTTTTGAGGAATGGACCAATTATGTCCTATAGTTCTGTGCCTTGAAAATATTCTCCAAGTCGTTTTGAAATGTAATGGCATTGTAGCAAGACGAGGAGGTCAGGAGGGCCAGAGGGAATGGTCAGACAGAGTTCTTCATAGAAGGTGTGTGGAGCCTTCTGTACTTTTCCACTCATGCTTATGTGCGATCCCACTTAATGTGGCAGGTATAAAGGGTCTCACAAGATGCCAGTGCCATGTTCAGGACTCCCTACCCTCTGCAACCTCAAGCTACACATGCCTTTTGTGTGTAAGTGACCTTCCTGAGGAGCTCTGTTCTTTCCTGGGCTGAAAGTAGCTTCCTGAACTCACTAGGGACAATATGAGCATGTTCAACTTTTCTTCAAGGATTTGGTTTATGTACCGTACACCTCAAGGACAACCAGTTGCAGCTGGATCTTCATACTGTTAGAGCCCTGGAAAACTCAGGTATCGGGGTCCCAGGCCACGACCGCGGTCACCCCAATCACCAGGCAGATTCGAGAGCTTGCTGCAAACTGCATGAGGCTTTATTGTAATTTAATGAGCTAACCCCATGTTAGCTGGGGTCTTTTGTCCACCCACCATGGTGGTTGGCTACAAAAGACAGCTCCTAGGGGCAGCCGAGAGATCTTGTAGGACAGCGTAAGGGGAGTGTCTAGGGGTACGCACAGGCTCACTATTGGTGTGCCTCCAGGCTTGGAGGGCTTGCCCTGTGTTGATTGATCAGCTGGTTGTTATGGCCCATAGGCCCTCCCAGGGTGGTTGCTATTCCCTGTGCGTCATTGCTGTGCGCTTGTCCTTAAAGTACACCCAGGGTCGTAAAGCATAGCACCACCAGCTAACTTCTGATTAGTTCCTTGTCACGAGGCAGGCATCTGACCTCCAAGTGACCAAGGCAAGGTTATGGCAAGCACGTGTTACTGTCATGGCTGCCGAAATACCTGGGAACTCTTGGTATATGGCTGTTTTCTACCTTTCAAGAACCAGAGGTGGGTACAGGTAAGGTCTGGTTCTTTAAAAGGCCCTGGCCTGTGAAACTACAGCAAAATATCTAACACACATGTCAAGAGAATTCCAGAAGAACAGGAGTTCTTCAAACTGCCCTCTAAATTTGTCTCTCAACTCCAATATATCAGAAGAGCTTGCCAACATCAGCAGAGGAGCCTCTTGGTGCAGTGGACAAAAGTTAATACAGAATAAATGTCTGGGGGAGTGGACAGCTACAAATAGGATGTCTGTATCACAGCTGCCTCCAAGGCTCACTGAATATCATGCAGGGGCAGAAAGAGTGTAAGAGTCAGAGATCAGGGAGGATTGGGGCAAAACAGTGTCTTCTGGATATGGCAGGACCTCAGCATTGATAAATGCAGCAGTTGGGGCAGCCTGCACAAGACCTACACAAGTTCAAGGCAGTCACATTATAGCACGGAGTGGGAGGAGCTCAAGAGCAGAGCAATTATTGACAGATTGTGGTTTCTAGGGGATGGAGAATCCATTTTCTTTAAAGGTGTGGTCCATGGTAGGTTGACCGTGTTCCTGCAGATGGCCCTGCACCATGGGATACGTAGGTGGCACAAATTGGACTAGGTGGGTTATATACATAAAAAAGAGGGTATGAAGCTGGAAGGAGGTTGGGTGAGTATGGGTCTGGAGAGAGTTGGGGGGAAAGTGGGAGGGGGCGAATATGATCAAAACAGACTGTTTGAAATGTATGAAATTCTCAAGTGATTAAGACAAAGTTACGTTAAAAAGAGAGAGGTCCAGAAGAACAGAATGAACATAGTTCTGTCTGGGATTCCCTGCTATGGCTCTCCACCTTAATTCTATAAGACAGGATGTCTCACTGAGCCTGGAGCTCCATTTCTCAGCTAGAAGGTAAGGCCAGCAAGCCTTAGCAGTCTCGATGCCCACCACTCTGTGGGACCAGTACCTAGCTAACACATGGAGGCTGGAGCTCAAACCCGGGTCCTCAACCCAGGGCTCTTACTGAATCGTCTCCCCATCCCCAACAAAACACTTTTGTAACCAGCTAAAGAAAAGCTCTACATACTTTACCATGCACATCAACTTGAGTCACAGTAATCTCTCAATGCAAACCACGATGGCCTGAAGAAAGCTGCACACTCTTATCAAGTGCTGAGAAAAAGGCCTGCAGCTCCAGGCCCCACCCTCAGTAAGAATATCCTTTGGGAAACATGAGGGAAATTAACATTCTTAAGGGCGGCAAGCCAGGAGTGTAACTGTGCATCGAAGAATGTTTAAGACAGTAGTTATAAGTGGCAGATGCTGAAGGGACATGAGACTAGGAGTTAAGATTGTATTAACTTCAGCTGAACTGCTAAAATGATGACAGACTGCCATAGCTATGCATGCAGAATGGAATAAGAGGAGCAATTGCCATAAAGCGACGCAAGGAGATCTGCTCCAAACACTATAGATAAATCAAAAGAACGCCACAAAACCTTCATCCCCAAGCAGATGCTAATCTGCTTCCTCTGTGGCATTTCCTGCTCTAGAGAAGTCACATAAATCAAACCACCCAGGATGTGGCCTTTGGTGGCCGGTTCTTTCATGAGGCACACATTTCGTGTTTGTTGTGGAATGTAGGTAGTTCCTCCTTTTTAACGGCTGAATACTATTCCTTCCTATGAAAAAAAGCACAGGAAAAAGACACAAAATACAGCCTCTCTACACCCCCTGTGGGATCCCTCCCTCACTGAGGACTAGGATCTAGAAGAGACAGACACCTGTTTAATTTTAGGGCTGTTTACACTAAGTGTGTTTCCCCACAGGGTGTCTAAACTTAAACTGTATTTCTACCTAGGAGATTAAAATGGAAAAAAAAATCCCTGATAAAATTTTATTTCCAATCTCTTCTTAGCTGACCTTTGATATTGTTTGCATTCATTATAGGAAATATGGCATGCCATTCAACATAAAATGGGAAAAATCACCCCAAATCTCAGGATTGCTGACATTTCTCTCCCAGTCTTTGTTGAGGTACACACCTGTATGGGCAGACACCTCAAAAAGTGAAAACAGTGCTCTCCCACCACTAACTTGCTTCATGGATTGTTTCTTAAAACTGTAGTTTCTGCCGGGCGTTAGTAGCACATGCCTTTAATCCCAGCACTCAGGAGGCAGAGGCAGGCAGATCTCTGTGAGTTCGAGGCCAGCCTGGTCTCTAGAGTGAGTGCCAGGATAGGCTCCAAAGCTACACAGAGAAACCCTGTCTCGAAAAACCAAAAAAAAAAAAAAAAAAAAAAAAAAAGATTGTGTGTGTCCTTAATGATAATGCTGTTCTCTACTGTGACTTATAGGTTTTTTCTGTATTGCTTTGGAGGTTGTCCTGGAACTCGCTCTGTAGACCAGGCTGGCCTCAAACTCACAGAGATCCGCCTGCCTCTGCCTCCCGAATGCTGGGATTAAAGTTGTGAGCCACCAGCTCTGGCTGGTCACGGTGTTTTATCAGAGCAATAGAAGCTCAAAATAAAGCATCATCGCTGTGCCTTTTTATTGTGCATCTCGCTTGAAATCACATGGCTTCTTGCAGCAAAGGCATATATGATCTGGTGTTGACATCCTCTTTTCTGTTAGGGAAAAAGTTGCTAACATGTGTTTTTATGTGCTTGTGCTTCACTGAAGGATAACTTTCATGCCAGTCCTCATTACTCAGTTATCCAGATTCAGGCTGAGGGCAGGTAAGGCTGGCCTGAAGTAAAGAGCTGGGAGGGGGGCACAACACAGGACAACAAGCCCAGGCTAGGACCTGGAACCCCTATTCTCGTCCACACCACCTCTGTCTAGTGGAGCAGTCATTTATACGTTTCAGTGGACAGAATCAAAGGGTGATCTGAATTTATTCCAGACAATTTCTCCCTTTGTTTTTCTTAATTCATGAGTATTAATATTCTTTAATGAGGATTTTTTTTATTTTGAGGTTTTTGTTGCTGTTGAGAGGCGAGAGCTCTCCTTTCTGCTCTAGAAGTGTTGAGCATTAGTGAGCAGCTCAAAGTGATGAAATATTCAGAGTGTATTAGCAACTTTTGATCAAGGAGGAGGAGGAGAGGCTGAGTGCACACTCTAATCACAGTGGGTATGACTATAATTCTTAGGTTCCGGGACAACATCAATGCAGCCCACTGACTACTGTGTCAGTTTGACACCCTGTCTTGCCATCTATTGTTTCTTGTAAGGCAGGCTTGATGTGTGACATGATTCTTAGCATCCCAGCTCCCTCAGCTGAAGAAACGAGGAGAGAGACAGCCATGCAGATGAGTCAGCGTATTCTAATAATCACCAGTGCTCATTGTTCGAGTGCTAATGAGTCAGCATTGAACTAAATGCTGTGTGTGTGCCTTTCCAAGTCTCTGCTGTTATCAGCCCCATTTTTTGAACAAGAAATTGGACATAGGGCTGGAGAGATGGCTTGGCTGCTCTTCCAGAGGACTTGGGTTCATGTCCCAGCACTCACAGGACAGATCACAACCATCTGTAACTTCAGTCTTAGGGGATCTGACACCGTCTTCTGGCTTCTTCAGTGCCCACACTTGCATGCATGCAGACAAACACACACATGGGAAATGAGAGAGAGAGAGAGAGAGAGAGAGAGAGAGAGAGAGAGAGAGAGAGAGAGGAAAGTGAATACACAGGCTCAGTGGATAAAGACACTGGCTTCCAAGTCTAATATCAGAGTTTGATTCCAGAATTCCACATGGTGGAAGGAGAAAACTAACTCTTAAAAGTTGTCCTCTGACCTCTACATGCATGGCATGGCACATGCCCACCACACACATACACACATGTAGGTGTACACATGCATACACACAGTAAAGAAGCAAATATAATATTAAAAAAGAGAAAGAAAATGGTTGCTCAGAGTTAAAACAGGCTTCAAATCCCAGAATGGGCAAGTGGGATCTAGAAGAACAGATCTGGGTGTCATATTCCATAGCATTATCTCAAATGTCATGCTAATCCCCCAAACTCGACATAACCTTACTCTACAGGGGCCTTATGGTTCTTTAGCTACAAGTGTTTATCAAAAAGGAAGATGACTCTGTAGGTTAAGTGTTTGCAAATATGTGGACCTGAGTTTGATCCCCAGTATCCATGTAAAATATGTAGGAGTGACAGCATGCTTTTGTAACTCTAGCTCTGGGGAGGCAGAGACAGACAGACCCCATGAGCTCACTGGCCATTCAGCCTCGCCTACTCAGAGAGGTCCATGCCAGTTAGAGACACTATTTTTTTTCTTTTTTTGTTTTTTTCGAGACAGGGTTTCTCTGTGGCTTTGGAGCCTATCCTGGCACTCTCTCTGGAGACCAGGCTGGCCTCGAACTCACAGAGATCCACCTGCCTCTGCCTCCTGAGTGCTGGGATTAAAGGCGTGCACCACCAACGGCCGACAAGAGACACTATTTCAAAAACTAAGGGAATTGGCATCTGGAGAACACATATGTACCTGCACATACACAAATCCACACACTCAAAACACTTTAAGTACAAAGAATGGAAGGTAGAAGGATTTGCTGGGAGGAGAGTGTGCATCTAGTCACATGAGAGCCTGGCTTGGCAGGTGAACTGCCTGTGTATGCTCCCTAGGACTGTGGGATCCCAAACAAAGATGAAGGGCAGGAGAAGTAGGTCTGCTAGGGTCTGTGGCAGCTAGCTAGTTAAGATATGAATTCTGGGCAGTTTCCCAAGCCCAGGGTGTCATGAGAAGGACCAGAAATTGGGAATACAATGCACACACATTCCTCTAGAAAGACCATGTGATCTCAGATGCCACTGAAGGGCTACCTGGGAAGACAAGGCACTGAGTGAACTGGAAGCTTGATCATTCCCACCCTGACCTCTGGACCCCAGAAAATGCAGAACACCACACAAGCTCATCTCAGGCACAGATTGGCTGCCCCATGCCTCACTACTTCCAGCTGCCTTCAGCTCTATTTCTACTCAAACCCTAAGCATAAACAAAAACAGGCTCTGAAGCACTGTTGAGATCATATTCAATAAGCCAGCCGAAGGCCAGAGGTGAGGCAATCTAACGATGTACTGTTCAACCGATACAGAATTCCAGAGTGTGGTCTGGCTTTGGGATTTTTACACTGATATTGTAGGAGCAGGCAATATCTGGTATAAGTAAGTGTTACATTTCCTGTTATGAAATATCTGAAATTGACAAACCAGGCCTTTTAGTTTTTTTAAGTTGGTAGAAATGAATAGGTTTTCTGTAGCCAGATAATAGGTTTCTCCACTGATGCACTAAGCCAGATGAAGCCTAATTGAAAAAATAAAAGAACAGGTTTATTTGAGCAAAGCAACTCCTGGTGAGCTCTCCAGTTTCAGAGATTGACGCCAGAGACGCCATGTGCTGAACTAAAGCGGGAGCTTATACAGCCTGGAAGCGAAGTGTGATGATGTGTCTGCCCCGAGCTGGGTTTGTGCCCAAATACGGTCAAAAACTGAGTGCTTTTAGGCAGGAACTTGGGCTTCTGGAAACTTCAGGGGAGCAGCGGCCACTGGGCTTCTTGGTGCCTTTTCTTTGTTGGAGATTCTCTGAGAGGGCAGGGTTTGGAGAAGAGAGATGGGGCTTCTCTGACCGTGCAGGAACTCGCTGAAGGTTCCAACAGAACACAAACATTTGCAATTCTGACATGAAGGAAACTGCTAATACCACCATACATTCTTTTGTAAAAATTAATATGAAATTTAAATTTTGCCCCATATAAACTTGCTCATCTGCAAGCAAAGAAGACTTCCTGGAGATCAGATCAAACACTAAACCAAAGATGGGTGAGATGGTTTGGTGGGTAAAGGCATTTTATTGCCAAGCCTGATAAGGTAAGATCAACCCTCAGAACCCACACACTAGGAGAGAGCTGAGTACTGAAGGTTGACCCCCCCCCACACACACACACATACACACACATGAACGTGAACGTGCACACCAACACTTCAGTGTTCTAATTTCCCCGGGTAGAACTATGTATCTGTTAAGGGTGTCTACACAGGACTTACTAAATTGGTTTTATTTCAGAAATAATCTGTCTCTTTGATCTCATAGACTAAAAGTCAAAGAAGTTTTAACTACTCTTGGTGGAATTCGTGGCAGTGTCGTGTTTTCTTATTATTGTAAATGCTCAGCTGCTACTGTTTGTCATTTCACTCTTCAGGGTCTACTGAGCTCCCCCTAGGTTTCAGGTAGTGACATATTGCCACTAATTATTTGGTGTGTGCTCTTTCCTCACCATGGAAGTGAGATCAGACATGTTCCGCAAAGGCAGATTTACACAAAACTAATTTATCATCCACATGAAAGATGTGCTGTTGAATTCTGAGTAAGTGGTTTCCACAGGACTTATGCCTCAGTTCTGTGTCTAAGCCAACTGATTCATGTTGACCCCATTATATAGTAACATACAACATTTCATTTATCTTATTTGGAAAAAAAAACGCACATGTATAGCATCTTGCTAAAAAGTTTGAAGAGTGTTGAATCCAAATCCTTGTGGCACTGAACAGTCAAAAAAAATGGCTAGATGACAATCTTCTAGTTCACACTGGCCTGGGAATGGTGGCAGCTAGAAAATGTCTTCTGTGCTGTTTGTGGATCTTCTTCTTCTGTATGTGAAGAAATGTCAAGAAAACACCTGTGCCTACCCTGCTGCTAGAACAGGGAATATGTCATTTCCTGTCTCATCTTGTACAAGGCCAGACACAGCACCCTGCTTTCTGGGTCTCTCAGAATCATGATTGCAGCTATTTAAGCAAAGGCAGACAGAGCCATCTTTTAGCTGCTTGCATGCTCATTAGTTAAGGAATACCCACATGCTAAACCAATGCTCTCCTTTCCAGTGGATATCTCTGGGGAGAAGCTTTCTGTTAACTACAGAAGTACAATGTAAAAACCATCTCAAATTGCTTCCTTTGTATCTAGTCCCAGACTCAAAGTTTAAATGGAATCGTCCCGTTTACTTCTCATCATAGCCTTGTGAGGTCTGTTGCTGCTCTCATGTCACAAACGAATGAACCGAGTTTATAAGTCTACTGGCAAGATCAGCAAAGAATGTGGCTAAAATGGATCAAATATGTTGTTTTTAGATGGTTGGAATACTCCTAACCATGCCCTTTAGCTTCCATTAAATCAGTGGCTTGAGTTAAAGACCATCAAGTTCTCAATCATATATGGTGGCTCACACCTAGAATCCCAGCATTCATGCCAGGAATACTGCCATGAGTTCAAAGCCAGCTTGGGTTATATAGTAAGTTCCTGGCTAGGAACCTGTCTAAAAGAAATAACAAAATGAAAAGAAAACCATCATACTTTCTATTCACCTACTCAAACTACCTGTCTTACAAAAAGTAATGAAAGGTTGTTAAACTATTTAGAACAAATTATTAAAACATTTTATAATGTCCAAATAGCATCTGACACAAGGCAGGCTTAATTACCTCTGTCTGCCTGTCTCTATCTGTGTATGTGTGTCTCTCTGTTTTTCTCTGTCTTTCTGTCTGTCTCTGTCTCTCTCATGTGTGTCTCTTGTGTTAGAGTTCATGAGGTCAAAAATCAGATGTCTTCTTTCATTGTTTGTCACTTTTTTTTTTCCTTTGGAGATAGAGTCTCTCTACATAGCCCCAGCTATTCTAGAACTCATTATCTACATAGTCCATGCTGGCCTTGAACTCACAAAGAGATCCCCCTGCCTGTGCTTACCCAATGCTAGGAATAAAGGAATGCATCACCAGGCCTGGCTCCCACTTTACTTTTTTTGAGACAGGCGCTCTCACTGTACCTGTCTGATTCCACTAGACTGGCTTGCCATCAAGCCCCAGAGAGCCCACTGTCTTTGCTTCCCTGATGCTGAGATTACAGGTGTACACACAGGTACCGGGGATACAAACATAGACCTTCATGCTTGTATAAGAAGCACTTTGTCAACTAGCCATCATCTGAAATGTTCTCTTTACCAGAGTTTACCTTTGACCTTTGCTAACTAGTCCATCAGTAACAGTCATGCATGTATAGAATAAAAGTTGTGAATAAACATGTCATGGGGTATACATTTTTTCACTCAAACATTTCAGACCCTCAGTGCCTTTCTTGTAAATGTATGCCTTTCTTATAAATGTATGTCTGTGCACATAGGCAGTGGGAACAGGGCTGCCATGTTCTGTGCACAGGGGCAAGTGAGAAGGGGGCTGCCGAGTCCTGTGCATGCTTCTCTCTGCACAAAGGAAGCTTGAAGTTTGCACTCAAATCTTGAAATTTAGAAGTTCCTTGGTGGTTTGAAGAGAGGCCTCAACAGTTAGAAACATAAACCGCTCTTGCAGAGGACCTGAGTTCAGTTCCCAGAAACTGCTCATTACTCCAACTCTAGGGGTAGCTTCTGGCCTCCATGGGTTTCTGTACTCACTTATACCCACACAAACAGCCACATAGTTAAACATTAAAAGTAAAATCTTTTTTTCAAAAGTTTAAATATTTTTAAAAAAGTTCTATAGCAAACATATTCTTGGGCAAGAAAGAATTAAAAAACAAAACGAAACAATAACTCATACCCTTTTTCATCTTTCCTCAAATTTTATGGTCCATTATCAGGAGAGATGGATGGCTCTTAGGGATGAAATTATCATGCCCATAACAGTCTTCTTAAGCTTTTCTAACAGTGCTCAAATTAATGTTTTGACATCATTTCCTGCCTTCCAGTGGGAGTAGGAGAAGTATCACTCAGCTGTAGCTTTCCCCAGTGACCCATTAGAATGCAGAGATGGACTGGATTATGCAGTCCCATCTCCAGACAAGGACTGGAGTTTGGAACCAAGAAGCAAACTGGAAGCCACAAAAGGCTGGTTTACTCTGAGACCACCCATGGAACTAGACAGGCTCCTCTATTCACTCCTTCCACTTTCCAACTTATACTAAAATTGTCACAATATGAAATTTTCATGGAAATTGCCTTCAGCATAATAGGTCCAGGTAATTTATCTGATAAAAGAATGTCAACATCAAGTACAGTATAATTTGTGCAGTGACAAATTGTAGTCATCCTTCCATGCAAGAAAGGACACTGCTGTGCGTGGAATGGATCAGGGCAGGGTCAAGTATAAGCCCTTGGATTTAATATGCAGCTCCCAGAAGCATCACTCTGTCCTTTCAGAAGAGAAATGCAAATTATAGCTAATAAAGTTATCATGAGTAATTGCTGCCCCTCCTTTCCTGCACAGCCAGTGAAATTGGAGTGGGGAAGAGGCAGTTATGAATGAGACACCTATAAATTATGAATTAGGATGCATCTGATGGAGTGCTCCTCATTTTTAAAGACGGGTAGGACCAACTGTGGCTGTGAGGTCAAACTCACTAAGAGAGGGGCGAGAAATGCCATATCTAGAATCTTTGAGAACACCATCCACACCTACCTGTGGAGGTGTGTGAGGGTATCAGAGAGAGGAAGATGAGGAGGTGTTTATTTTTCACAGGATAATGGCTATACAAAGTAGGAGGCAGGAGCTATAAATGTGGAAGTCAGTCACTCACACAGTATTATGGACAGTTACGATGACTTATTCCTATACCACTTGCTCAAAGTCAGACTCCACTAGCGCTGAGCCAAGTAGGGGAGATGTGACAGGCACCAGATACACAAGCTCTAGCACTTTCTACCATTATGGCAAACAGGTCACAAAAAGTAGTGGGGATTTAAGGGTCAATCCCCCCTATTTACCTCTGAATCCTTATGGAACTATGGAAGGGAAGGGAAGCCTGGACCCGTCACTTGCCCCCAGTAACAAGAGTAGAACATACAATAGTGGGAAGCCTCCTGGATGGTACCTACCTGTCTTAAAACCAAAGGCCAATACTCAGCTTAGGGAGGGCTGAGAGCATGGAGAATTTGACCAAACAGGTGTTAATTATCTTCACTCTGCTCTCATGGTTTCTGCTGGGGTATGGAGGTTTGAGATCACTGGGTCTCCAATCTTTGTCTCTGTCTACCCAAACCTGTTGTAGAATATTATTTTAAGGCTTTTTACATTTGTTTATGCTTTTGAACATTTATTTAATGATGCAAAGATGTGTTGCATTCTTTTATGTTGCATTTGTTCAATTCTGTGAAGCTGAATTACTTTGCCTGTCTGGAACACCTGATTGGTCTAATTAAGAGCTGAATGGCCAATAACGAGGCAGGAGAAAGATAGGCAGGGCTGGCAGGCAGAGAGAATAAAAGGAAGAAAGATCAAGGACCAAGAAAAGGACAAGGAGAGGAGCACTCCAGGGGGCCAGCCACTCAGCTACACAGCAAGCCACAGAGAAGTAAAGAAGGTATGCAGAAATAGAGAAAGGTAAAAGCCCAGAGACAAAAGATAGATGGAATAATTTAAGTTAAGAAAAGTGGCTAGAGCTCTGCTTCTTCTCTACTCTGTCTCTCACCTACATGCTCTCTCTGCCTCTCTATGGCGACCGGCCATGGCGGTCAGCCATTACCCCTGTTCCTCTTCTCAGTCTCTAGTCAACATGTTAAAAAAAAAAAAAAGAAAAGTGGCTAGAAACAAGCCAAGCTAAGGCCGGGCATTCATAAGTAGTAATACAACTCTGTGTGTGATTTATTTGGGAGCTGGGTGGTTGGACCCCCAAAAGAGTCAGAGTGAAAACAACTACACAGCCCATTGACCATGAAGGGACCAGCTCCCCATTTTGGCAGCCATAACAGCTTGTCTGACCTTGTCTTAGTCACTAAGATCAGATGCCTGCCCCTGTCGGCAGCCATAACAGCTGAACACGTGCTTGTCTGATCTTGTCCTAGTCACTAGAAAGTCAGATGCCTGCCTCGTGGCAAGGAACCAATCAGAAGTTAGCTGGTGGCGCTATGCTGCTATGCTTTACGGCTCTGGGTGTGCTTTATGGACAAGTGCACAGCAATGATTCGAAGAGCATAGCAACCACCCTGGGAGAGCCTATGAGCCATAATAACCATTTGACCAATCAACACAGGGCAAGCCCTCCAAGCCTGGAGCCACACCAATCCTGAGTCTGTGCATTCCCCTAGAAACTCCCCTTAGGCTGCCCTACAAGATCTCTATGCAGCCAGTTTGAGCTGTCTTTTTTAGCCATCTGCCATGGCAGGTGGGTGAAAGACCCGAGCTAACATGGGGTTAGCTCGTTAAACAACAATAAAGCCTCATGCAGTTTACATCAAGCTTTTGAATCCACCTGGTGATTGGGTTGACCTCGGTCCTGGGCTAAGATCCTGGAAGCCTGAGCTTTCCGGGGGTCTTACAACCACAGACTGAAACCACAAAAACCATGAGCCAAAATGAAACTTTCCTCCTCTAAGATTTTTTTAAACTATCTGATTGATCAGGATGCACTAGTTTGGATACATTAGCATCTATCCATTCATAATCTCCTTAATTGAGTATAAAGAAACTAGGATGGGAAGAAATCTACTAGAGGGAAGAGAATGGGACAAGCAACAACATGATTTTGGAAGACAAAGAGCAAGTCATGAGTGAGATGACTCAGCAGCACTGGGGAGGGTGAGCTCCAAGCCAGTGGTGAGGAGAGCTGAGAAACAAGCCAGTGCACACCATAGCCTCCCACAGCCTCACCCTGCCATTGTCACTGGGGCAACCCCCGACAAGGCAGCAATGCCCATGGTTTGGTAAGGCACGCGGAGAACCATCACTCTGGAGATGTTTTCAGGGCTTAGTGTCTACTTTATTACTGTCGTGGCCCAGCATGTCTCAGTCCAAAACCACAGAAGTCACAAGGTCTGGCCTGAGTGGGGGAGCATGGACTTGGAAATTCCTAGCAACCACACTCAGGCATCTTGTCATCTTTAGAGAGCTCTCAGTTCCATGCTGCAAAACTGGAGTCTTTCTTTTATTCAGCCTCTTCCTTGCTGCTCTCTGACTGTTCCTCCCTGACCCTGAGACCATTTCTTTCCCATCTCCCTAGACCCTATCAGCAGCTCTCTCTCAACAGTCTCTACTCCTGGAGTCCTCTCAGCAGAGGCCTCCTCAGCATCTGCCCTCACTCCTCACAGAGACCTAGCCCTCCGCCCTGGTGCAGGCCGATTCAAATGCTTAGTTCTGTAGAGATGCAAAACTAGGGAACATTCTCCACTGAGGCTGTGCCATTCAACAGCAAATCAGCTAGCATCTGCAATACAATGCAGACTGGAGCTCCTGGAGTACTGGAACTGAAGGTTTGGGCCCCTGAGAAATTCTCTAATGGAATTGTTCTCAGCCGCTTACAGAGTGGAAGCTACCATCGATTGGGATTGGTCAGCACATCACCTCTGATTGGATATCCAGTGCTCACACCCAGGAGCTCTATGTGGAAGTAGCTCATAAAAGGTGACAGGAGAGCCAGCTACAGGTTACTCAGGCCACTGCAGAATTCAGTGTTCCTACTTCTGGGCTCCATGCTTCTTATTTAGAAGGCAGCATGCCAAGTAGGCTGGCTGCCAAATCATACCTGCACTTTCT
Organism: Cricetulus griseus; assembly: GCF_003668045.3. Taxonomy (NCBI): domain Eukaryota; kingdom Metazoa; phylum Chordata; class Mammalia; order Rodentia; family Cricetidae; genus Cricetulus; species Cricetulus griseus. The sequence goes on from NC_048595.1 coordinate 234,415,735, forward strand.
CCTACTGAAGGAACCAGCTTCCCTTTTGGCAGCCATAACAGCCGAACACGTGCTTGCCATAAACCTGCCTTGGTCACTTAGAGGTCAGATGCCTGTCTCGTGACAAGGAACCAATCGGAAGTTAGCTGGTGGCGCTATGCTTTACGACCCTGGGTGTGCTTTACGGACAAGCGCACAGCAATGACATAGAGAGCATAGCAACCACCCTGGGAGGGCCTATGAGCCACAACAACCAGTTGACCAATCAACACAGGGCAAGCCCTCCAAGCCTGGAGGCACACCAATCCTGAGTCTGTGCGTACCCCTAGACACTCCCCTTACGCTGCCCTATAAGATCTTTTGGGAGACCCTAGGAGCCATCTTTGCTATCCATCCTTGGCGGGTGGGTGAAAGACCCCAGCTAACATGGGGTTAGCTCGTTAAATTACAATAAAGCCTCGTGCAGTTTGCAGCAAGCTCTTGAATCCGCCTGGTGATTGGGGTGACCTCGAACGTGGCCTGGGACCCCGGATACTTGAGTTTTCGGGGTCTAACACTACATACCTACAAAGTGCCATCAACTGGGGACCAAATGTCCAAACAGGATTCTGTAGAGACATTTAACCGTCAAAACAAAATAGCCACTGTTCATTCCTTTGCTCTTTTTACTTCTCCTGCCATGTTATAATTTGGAGAGAAGTTACTCACCAGACATATTGAACAAGTGCTCACCTGACCTTGCCCCTCCTGTCCTGGTCACTAGGAGATCAGATGCCCTCCTCGTGGCAAGGAACCAATCAGAAGTTAGCTGGCAGGGCTTTACAGACAATTGTACAGCAGTGCAGAGCACAGCAATTGCCCTTGGAGGAGCTATGGACCATAACAACCAGTTGACCAATCAACACAGAACAGGTCATCCAACCCTGGAAGGTCACCAATCCTGAGCCTGTGCATACCTCTAGACACTCCCCTTATACTGCCCTATAAGATCCCTGCCTCGTGGTTTCTCAGGGTCTTTCTTCAGCAATCCGCTGTGGTGGGTGGATGAAAGGCCTGAGCTAATGGGGTTAACTCGTTAAACAACTGCAATAAAAGACTCTTTGCTTTTGAAGAACTCTTTGTAAACAAGGCAATTGTCAGAATGCTTGTTGACAGGTGCAGCCAAGTGACCCAGCAGAGGCTTGGGTAGAGGGAGCCCAAATTGTTTGCTCAACAACATATTTGACTTTAGGATCTGCTGTATCCTAGACCTCAAACTCTTCTCTTTATCAATTGTTGCTAAAGTAGGGCAGACAAGGCTCACTTCATGTTGGGCACTTCCTTCACAGGGGCTTGAATGCTTTTTTTTAAAATTAAAATTTATGTATATTTGTGTGGTAGTATAAATGTAATTGGCCCCCATAATTTCATAGGGAGTGGCACTGGCCCTGTTGGAGGAAGTGTGTCACTGTGGGGGTGGGCCTTGAGGTCTCCTATGCTTGGATACCACCCAGTGTGTCAGTCAACTTCCTGCTGCTTGCAAGATTAAGGACCCTCAGCTACTACTCTAGCACCTTGTCTGCCTGCATGCCACCATGCTTCCTGCCATGAGGATAACGGACTGAACCTCTGAAAGTGTAAGCAAGACACCCCAACTAAATGTTTTTTTTTTTTTATAAGAGTTGCCATGGTCATGGTGTCTCTTCATAATAATTAAAAACCCTAAGACTGTATGTATGTATGTATGTATGTATGTATGTATGTGTATTAATCAGGGATCTTTATGCTAATTGTTTAACTATGTAAAGATGTGTTGCATTTGTTTTACCTTGCCTAAGGCACCTGATTGGCTTAATAAAAAGCTTAATGGTCAATAGCCAGGCAGTAGAGTGATAGGCAGGGCTGGTGGGCTGAGAGAATAAAGAGGAGGAGGAATCTAGGCTGGAGAAAGAACAAAGGAAAAAGAAAAGGAGACACCTGGGGCCAGCAAGCCAGGAAGCCACCAGCCAGCCAAACACAGAGGAAGCAGGAAAGTAGGACATACAGAATAAAAGGTAAAAAGCCCCAAGGCAAAGCATAGATAAAGAGAACAGGTTAAAATAAGTTATGAACCAGTGGGACAAGTCAAAGATAAGGCCAAGCATAATACTGAGTATCTGTGTCATGCATGATTTGGGGGTTCTTGGCCTGAAGTAGCCTACTGCAGGTGTGTATTTCCCAGATCAACAGATCTGGACTGAAGTCCTGTCTTCTTACCTTAAAGATCTGGATTATAAAAGCATAAATCCCTCTTAGGTATACCCTATTGTGATATCTTGTTTATACTCTAGCAAATAAATTTTGCCTGACGATCAGAGGGCAGAGCTAACCACTAGGTAACCATAGAGGCATGGAGGTCTGTACAGAGAGACAGGAAGTGAGATGGCTGGGCAGAGAGAAGAAGTGATAAGATGGATGAGACAGGAACTCCGTCTCTTTTCAGTCTGAGGATTTCGTAGAGGTAAGAACTCTAGTAGCTGGCTGCTCTGCTTCTCTGATTTTTCAGTTTTCACCCCCTAATATCTGACTCTGGGTTTTTATTATTAAGACCAATTAGAACTCGTGTTACACCCTACAATTTGGGGTTTAAATTAATTCCAGATGTAGTCAAGTTGACAACCAAGAAAACCCATCACAGTATGTATGTATGTATGTATGTATGTATGTATGTATGTATGTGTGCGTGCGTGCGTGCGTGCATGTATGTATGTATGCATGCATGAGTGTATGTATGTATGTATGTATGTGTGCGTGCGTGCGTGCGTGCATGTATGTATGTATGCATGCATGAGTGTATGTATGTATGTATGTATGTGTGCGTGCGTGCGTGCGTGCATGTATGTATGTATGCATGCATGAGTGTATGTATGTATGTATGTATGTGTGTGTGTGTATGTATGTATGTATTATGCATGCGTGTGTGTATGTATGTATGTATGCATGCATGTGTGCATGTATGTTTATATGTTTATATTTGTACATGCACATGCCATGATGTTCATGTGCAGATCACAGGGCAGCTTGAGGGATTATGTTCTCTCCCTTCACCATGTGAGTCAGCAAGAGCCCTTACCCACAGGCCATCTTCAGCAAGAGCCTTTACCCATGTGCCATCTTGCTGGCCCTGGACCTTCTGGATTGGAGAGCAAAGCAAAAATCATCCATAACCGTCCACTACTGTTTGGAGGATAACCTCTGACTTTCTTCGTTGCTTTAAAAGTCCTGCAGCTGGGTATAGTGGTGCATGCCTTTAATCCCAGCACTCCGGAGGCAGAGGCAAATGGACCTCTGTGAGTTCAAGGCCAGCCTGGTCTACATAGTGAGTTCCAGGACAACAAGAGGTCTATAGTGAGACCCTGTCTTTTTTTGTTTGTTTGTTTGTTTTGTTTTTTGTTTTTTGAGACAGGGTTTCTCTGTGTAGCTTTGGAGCTCAGGCTGGCCTCGAACTTACAGAGATCTGCCTGCCTCTGCCTCCCCGAGTGCTGGGATTAAAGGTGTGCACCACCAACACCCCATGAGACCCTGTCTTTAAAAAAAATAGACTTTTGTTGGGGTAATATGTCAAACAAATCAATGAAACCACCCAACCAATCCATTCGGCTACCACAGTTGGAAAATTCAAACTGTTGAAGTTTAATTCTCATTCTGAATTGAGAGGGCAGAAGCATGACTTGCCCATGCTATTTAGAAGTGGGAGCTTTGGAGTTGACTAGGTTCACATAAGTTTCTCTCAATGGAGTCTCCATACCTGGATATGTTAGCCTTCATAAGAACACAGAGAGAAAGCAGTATGGTGGTGAATGCCTATAATCCCAGGATGGAGAGGTGAAACAAATGAACTGGAAGTTTAACGTCATTGTTAACTACACAGGAAAATTTGAGGCTAGCTTGGTTTACATGAGGACCTGTTTAGAACATATATATATATATATGCATATATATTTTGTATATATATATATATATATATATAGAGAGAGAGAGAGAGAGAGAGAGAGAAGAAAAGAAAAAGAAGAAGAAGAGGAGGAGGAGGAGGAGGAGGAAAAAGGGGGAATGGGGAGAGAGTCAGAACATAGACATATGAATTCCCCAAGACTACCAGAAAGACCATCACTGGACAGAGGTCCTTGAACTTCCCAAACCATGAGCTAAATAAACCCCCTCCTTTAAAAAAATAAAGCAATTATCCTATTTATTTTAAAAATAAAGCAATTTGTTTATAGCAGCAAAAACAAAACCCCAAGATAAATACATTAGTCATGCAACAAAATTAATAAATACATCGTTTCCTGATAGTTCATCAGGGCTTTTTAGGAAGCTATGGGCTTAGGTGTGGGAAGACACAGACATATCCTGATGTCCTAAAAATTAATCAAGCTACCAGCAAACTGTGGCTCTAACTATCCTATGCCTGTCATTGAGTGTTTCAAAATGCTACATATCTTTGTTAGGTTTATTATTGCTATGGTGAAATACCATGACCAAAAGCAAGTTGGCTTGTATTTATTTGGCTTGCCTTTTCTTTCTTTCTTTCTTTCTTTCTTTCTTTCTTTCTTTCTTTCTTTCTTTCTTTCTTTCTTTCTCTTTCTTTCTTTCTCTCTCTCTCTCTCTCTCTCTTTCTTTCTTTCTTTTCCTTCTTTCTTTTTTCTTCCTTCCTTCCTTCGTTCCTTCTTTCCTTCCTTCCTTTCTTTCTTTTAATGTTTTTTGAGGCAGGGTTTCTCTATGGCTTTGGAGGCTGTCCTGGAATTAGCTCTTGTAGACCAGGCTGGTCTCAAACTCACAGAGATCCACCTGCCTCTGCCTCCCGAGTGCTGGGACTAAAGGCGTGTGCCACCAACGCTCCACTTGGCTTACATTTCTACATCATAGTTCATCACTGAAGGAAATCCAGACAGGAACAAAAGCAGGGCTGGGCCTTGGGTGTGGGTGGGGAGGTAGGGGGAGAGGTAATGTAGAGACCATGGAGGGGAGCTGCTTACTGGCTTGCTTTCTATGGCTCCCTCAGCCTGCTTTCTTATAAAACCCAGGACTACAAGCCCAGGAATAGCACCACCTACAATGGGCTGGGCCCTCCCCCAGCAATCTCTAATTTAAAAAAGGACCTATAGCTTGAATTTATGGAGGCACTTTCTCAAATAACTTCCTGTCATGTTGATATTTAGCTATCCAGCACAGAAATTGATGCAGTGTCATTGCAAGGAATATCAAATCAAAATTGGCAACTTTCACAAAGTCTGCTTTAGAAAATAGGGTAAAGTAAGTTCTGGAACAGCTCAGCAAGGGTGAATGGGTGATAGATAGGTGGAGTTAAAAGAGGACATCCAGGGACAGACAGGAGTCATGATAGGAGTTTGGGAAGCATGGGAGACAGTCCAATAGGATGTGGGGTACACTTGGCAGCCCTTGTTCCAATTATTAGAGGTACCACAGGAACCTCAAGCTACACAACCTTAACATATATGAAGAGGACTTAGCTCAGACCCATACAGGCTCCCTAATAGTCTCAGTGAGTCCCTATGGGCCCTGGTTAGTTAATTCTGTGGGCTGTTTTCTTGTGATTTCTTGACACGTCTGGTTCCTGCAATCCTTCCTTGATCTCTTCTGCAAGATTTCCTGAGCACTGCCTAAAAATTTGCTGTGGGTCTCTGCATCTGCTCCCATAAGTTGCTGAAAGAAGTCTCTCTCTCTCTGGCATGGTTATGCTAGACATTGGTCTGGTTACAAGAAACGAGTGGTTCAGGGTTCATATCCCCTGTTACTATGAGTCTTCACTAGGGTCACCCTTCCAGATGGTTTTAAGTCTCAACTTGACAATAAAAATGAAAGGCCACATCATTTTAATTCACTGACCGTAACTCTCAAAGCATACATTACATATAATCGTTCAAAACCTTTCTCTCTCAATGTCAAAGGAAGTGTTAAAGGCTGCAGAGTTCAGAAAACCTGTCTTAAGGGGAGGTGGAGTGTCGGTAGGGGATCACACCAGAAGTCACATGCAGCACAGATATCTCTGGTCTCACTATGAAATGGTTTTGGTGTCACAATCAGGAAAAGCAGTCTTGGAGCCTTTGGAGCTGGGGACAGAGGCAGAAGTCCTTTGCTATGGCAATTTCCTAGAGGAGGTTCCTTAAGCTATGTCTGCCACATTTTGGTCTTGGGGGTGTTCCTTTTTTAGTCCCAGGTGCAAGGTTTGACTGATGAGTGCATGTGCTTGGTACTTCTGGTTTTACATTTTCATAGGTGCTATTATTTATTGGCATACAATAAATGATCAGATTGTGCCTATCAGTATGTTGTCAGATGGTGGGTGCTTACCTGTATAAACAAGATTCAGAATAACCAAGTTCAAGGCTCTTGATTTGTTAAATGGAGTTGCTCAAGGCAAGGCAGAACCTGGATGTGGCTATTCTATACAAAAATCTGACTCAGAGTGAAGGGATCAGCTCCCCTTTCGGCAGTCATAACGGCCAAACACGTGCTTGTCTGACCTTGTCCTAGACACTAGAAAGTCAGATGCCTGCCTCGTGACAAGGAACCAATCAGAAGTTAGCTGGTGGTGCTATGCTTTACGACCCTGGGTGTACTTTAAGGACAAGCACACAGCAATGACCCAGAGCATAGCAACCACCCTGGGAGGGCCTATGGGCCATAACAACCAGTTGGCCAATCAACCCAGGCCAAACCTTCCAAGGCTGGAGGCACACCAATAGTGAGCCTGTGTGTACCCCTAGACACTCCCCTTATGCTGCCCTACAAGATCTCTTGGGAGGCCCTAGGTCTTGTCTTTGCTAGCCATCCGCCATGGCGGGTGGGTGAAAGACCCAAGATAACATGGAGTTAGCTTGTTAAATTACAATAAAGCCTCATGCAGTTTGCATCAAGCTCTCGAATCTTCCTGGTGATTGGGGTGACCGAGGTCATGGCCTGGGACCCTGGATACTTGAGTTTTCCAGGGGTCTAACATTTGGGGGCTCGTCCTCGATTTGCAACCACCCCTCACCTGAGTGGATTCGATATTGGAGGTAAGATGATTCGAGCTCGCAACTTATATGTTCAATGTTATATGTTTGCTTGGTGATGTCTCTTGCTGTTTTGTTGGTTTGGTGCCACTTGAATTTGCTGTTTTGTTGATGTGAGCCTGCGCAGGACTCGTGACTGGTATTTGTATAATTTGGACCATAGGGAAAGCAGACGTGTGAGAAACTGTGTTTCTAGAACCCTTGGTTCCGCCCTAGACGAAAGTCCAAAGGTTGTTTGTAATTTTGGTTTGGGGCACCATTTCTTTGCCATGTGGTTTGTCCTGTCTGATGTCTGTCCTGTTTTTGCTGTTTGTCTGTCTCCATACTAACCACCCATCCCTGGATTCCACCTCAACTGTGATCGGCAGTTGTGCCAGGAGGATTACAGACTGCTGCTCTGAGGACACCCAGGAGGTACGAACGGAGGCCAAGGACACTTGGACCCGCCTCATTTAGCAGCGATTGTAGCTGCCGGGTTCTGCCGCCCATCTTCCCGGCGCTATTGCCTTATAAGCGGTTCGGGCAGATTGGGTTGGCGTCTGTTCTTTCCTGTCTATTCTATGTTACCATCATTGGTTTTCAATTCAGGATCCACCACGCCACCCCCTTTCTATCCCCACCTGCGGGTCTGTGAGGCATGCCAAGTGGGGCTATTTCTGCCCCAGCTGCAGTCCTGCCATGGGTCCTGGCTTGCCGAGAGAGTTTCCCTGCTCTGAGGGAACATGGCTGCAGGGCCACCATCTGCCTGGCTGCCCGGCCTTCTCTGTGCTCCACACACATGGTATGCAGGGGGGCCATGGGGATCTTTTTCCCACCCCTGCATTGGCCGAGGGTCTGAGGTTACCAGCAGCACCCCCACCCCAGTTCTCTTCCCTGAACTCGTGGAGCTCGAGCGGGTGAACTATCTGGTCTGATTTAGATGTTCTAAAAAAAAAATGGCCTTAAAGTTATTAAAAACTGTAAAAGGGACTTTGATAAAAAATTTTTATGTTGACTGAGAAATGAGGGAAAAAGTAGGAGACTTAATAAAGAGAGAAAAGGAAAAAGGAATTTTGTCTAAGAATGTCTAAGAAAATCAGAGGAATAAACTAAAGGTATATAAAAAGTTATAGAAAGTTAAAGCAAGTCGTAGAAGGTCAGAGAAAAGGTTGTTAAAAAAGAAAAATGTAAACTGTTTGCTATGGTTTCTCATGTCTACAAATAGTAAATTTTAAAAATGGTAATATAAGTTAAAATTTTATCCATATTAAGCTAATTCTGTTTAAAAAATCCTGTTTATTTCTCAAGTAATTTATGTAAAATGTTCTGTTTCCTGGTATAACCTAAGTTCTGTTACAAGCATGTAGCTAAACAAATGGTGCAAGTTAAAGCCATTTTGTAGCCAGCTACTGGTCACATGGCTGACTGGTAGCCATTTTGCTAAAGTTGAAAAAAGAATACTTAAACTGCCATCTTGACTAAAGGTGACAGCATGGAAACTAGAGGCACCATCTTAGAAACAAGTTTTTCAGTTAAGATTTAAAATGTTAATGCTTCTATATATTACAGAAAGACATTAAGGGAATTTAAATTTCTTTTTAAAACCAGTTTTTTAATGTTTGTTTTTATTAATGTTTGTATATAAAGAGCTTCAATTTAGAATCATTTTTAAGCAAAGCCTGACAATGTAAAGTTCTTGTTTTATAAAAGCTGCTAATCTATTATAAGATGTTACAGTTTATGTTTTCAGAAGTTAAGTTTAGGGCGTTGATGGCACACGCTTTTAATCCCACCACTTGGAGGCAGAGGCAGATGGATCTCTATGAAATTGAGGCCAGCCTGGTCTACAGAGTTAGTTCCAGGACAGCCAGGACTGTTACACAGAGAAACCATGTCTCAGAAATAAGTTTAAACAAAGCAGCTAAAATGTGTACATGTAGCTACTGTTTAAGGACTATAAGGTAACCCTATGCAGTCTTAAATTCAGCTTCAAATATTTACTAAGTTAAAACCAGTTACAGTCAGGCTGAAAATCAATTACAGAAATAAGACCTTACCTAGCCACCTGTATTCCTCTTGTGTGCTTAAGGCAAGTAACTAAAACAGACAGACCTCTAATGCTTCAGAGATCTTCAGAATATGGCATTTAAATTATTATCTTTAAATTTTATAATGTCAGACAGAGTGCCAGAATCTGACAGTGACCCAAAGTCTCCAAAGAAGATTATGAGGCACCCCAGTTCCTGCACCTGGACCAGTGAGCGAGATGCTCAGATGTCATACCTGCCGCCTGCCAGAACCTGGCTGAGACTGTGGACAAAGCTGCTGGACACTGGAAAATTGATTGCACCCCCTTTGCCTAGGTAAAACAAGGTCAGTCTTTTCCATGTCCCTCTTCCACAGAGAGAGAAAAAAACCTCTCACCTTATAGGCCTGGCGAAGATTGCTGGTCTTTTGATACACCTGCCTCCAACGGTAATGGAGAAACTTGTGTATGGCTAACTGTATATGGACTGGCTTCTGTCACTTTTTAGTAGATTCAGATAAAATCTGAATATCTCAGATCTCTGAAATATTAATGGTTGTCAACTTGGCAGCATTAGACAGTCAGATCCACTATAGACTAGTCAGTATGTTAGCTGATAAAATAATGACTATCTACTGTTCAGGCACAAGCTCAAGGTTTTTAAGTTTATTTTGGTTGTCATCTAAGTACAAACTTAAAGGACTTTTCATCAGGCCAAAGGTACCTCTGTCCAATCCATACCTGGCTCTCTGGACAGAAGAAAAATGTACATGCTTATAGCCCAAATCTGTAGTTTTTGCTAGGACTCAAAGTTATAAAATATGTTTCTGCTGTTTGAACAGATATCCAGATATCTGCTTTTTCTGCACTGTGGGCTTCAGTAAATAAGTTTTAACCTCTGTTCCTAGTTTAAACATGTCTTAAACAGGTTTCTGCTTCTGGCAGACATCTGAGTATCGGTTGCTGACTACAGGCTGTTCTAAGTAGACTGTGAGCCCTGGACTTGCTGTGGATGTGAATCAGTCCAGCTGATGTGGACACCCTCTGTCTCTGCAACAGAGTCTGCTAACCAGAAGCTCCTGATGGATTCCCCATTGCCTAAATTCCTTTTTTGCTTTTGACTAGCATTTCAACCTTCTGGTGTTCCTAACTTCGTCCCAAAGTCAGCAGGAAGTAGCTTGGGAAAGAATTTGCCGCCCATTTTCCCTGGTTAAAATGCTAAGTCAGGAGGGACTCCCTTGCACAGGGATGCCAGTATCTCTCACTCCCTGATGGGGGCGCTAGAGAGACAGCAATTCCATGATTAGAATTTCCAAAAAAGAAAATGGGGGAATGAAGGGACCAGCTCCCCTTTCGGCAGTCATAACGGCCAAACACGTGCTTGTCTGACCTTGTCCTAGACACTAGAAAGTCAGATGCCTGCCTTGTGACAAGGAACCAATCAGAAGTTAGCTGGTGGCGCTATGCTTTACGACCCTGGGTGTACTTTAAGGACAAGCACACAGCAATGACGCAGAGCATAGCAACCACCCTAGGAGGGCCTATGGGTCATAACAACCAGTTGACCAATCAACACAGGGCAAACCCTCGAAGGCTGGAGGCACACCAATAGTGAGCCTGTGCGTACCCCTAGACACTTCCCTTATGCTGCCCTACAAGATCTCTTGGGAGGCCCTAGGTCTTGTCTTTTGCGAGCTATCCGCCATGGCGGGTAGGTGAAAGATCAGAGCTAACATGGGGTTAGCTCGTTAAATTACAATAAAGCCTGGTGCAGTTTGCATCAAGCTCTTGAATCTTCCTGGTGATTGGGATGACTGCGGTTGTGGCCTGGGACCCCGGATATCTGAGTTTTCCAGGGGTCTAACAAGAGCAGGCCTGGCTCATTCTCAAGATAGATAGAAAGATAACCAGCAAAGTAAAGGGGGAGTATAGGGAGAAGACCAAACATGGAGAGGAATTAGCCCTGGTGAAGGGGCAGACAGCCCCATAGATGTTGATGAGGGCCCTGGGCTGGTCTAGGCCGGCAAGGGAAGTGGCTTCCATGATCCACCTTTCCAAATGAAGACTGGACCTTCGATGGCTGGATGGGTTCAGATCTGGAATGGTGCAGGCAGGGTTTCCAAGTGTGCGGATCCTTGTGGACTGCCTTTACCTTCACTCCTCAGCCAGGGTTCCAAAACACTGGACACAGTAGACCCACTGGGCTAGAGTGCTCAGGTGAAGAGGGCCAGTCACAGGGCCAGTTTGTAAGTTGTTAGGTGTGTGTGTGTGTAAGAGAGAGAGAGAGAGACAGAGAGAGAGACAGAGAGAGACAGAGAGACAGACAGAGACGGAGAGGAGACAAGTCAGAGAGGAGAGAGATGTAAGACAGAGACACAGAAACAGAGAGGAGAGACACACACAGAAACTGAGAAGATATACACAAATGGAAACAGAAGACAGACAAACACACAGAGAGACAGAAGAGACAGGGAGACAGAAAGGGACACAGAGAGAGATAGAAAAGAGAGAGACAGAGAGCGAGAAGAAAGAGAAAAGAGAAAGAGTCTCTGGCACGACAGTAACAAAGTTTGGGGAAACACAAGACGGAGGCGGAGCTTCAGGACGCCATAGGGCCTCGCTTTTCAAGCCCTCGTCATCAGACAACGCCGGCAGGGGGCGGGAACCTCCGATGGCCACGCCCCCGAGCCCGCCGCCGCTGCTCTGTGACGCCATCAGCGGGCGACAGGCGGGGGCGGTGCGCGGCTCTCGGTGCTTTGGCCCTGGCTGGGAGTGAGTGGCCGCGGCGGGGGGACGACGCGGAGTTGAGCGTAGCTGCTGGGGCTGGCGGGAGCATGGCGGACCAGATCCCTCTGTACCCGGTGCGCAGTGCGGCGGCCGCCGCAGCCAGCCACAGACGCGCGGCCTACTACAGCGCCACCGGGCCCGGGCCGGGCGCCGACCGGCGCGGCAGGTAACGGCGGGTCCGGTCTTTCCCGGCGCTGCGGGTCGTCCCTGCCGCCTGCGGTCCGTGAGGGGCTCCGGGCGGGGAGCCCGCCCGGGCCGCGGACTCCGGAGCCGAGCGCCACAGGCCGAGCCGCGCCCAGGGACCCAGGGACTCCGGGACGCCGGTCCGCCTCTCCGCCCGCCTCTCGAGTGGCTGCTTCGGGAGCCCCCAAACTTCTGTGCGGGCGAGCGGGCCGCGGGGACAGGTGCAGCTCCCCATGAGTGTGAAAAACACGTCCTGCCGAGTGTCACTCGTTCCCTTTCCAGACGGGAAACGCTTATTAGGCCCACTTTGTACTTAGCCACGAGTGTACACGACACAGTACTTGGTGCTGACATGTTTGGGGAGGTAAACGTGGATGTTTGAGAGAGGTTAAATTATTTAGTGGGGCCCTAGTTTAGTAACGCAGTTGAAATGTGCACATCTTGCTTTAAGGGGAAGTCTCATACTCATGTATATAATTTCTTACCCAGAGAAAATAATACCATGGTTTCTATAAGAAACTTTAAAATGGAGAGTTAATTACCTCGTAGTTACCAAATTTTAATTTTGTTGTAGAGGGTATTACATAGGAGGAAAAAACAATACAGATTCCACTGAATATCTAGTTCCTTCCTAATCAGAACTTTTGAATACCTTTTGGGTAGAACATTATTTATTTATTTGTTAATAAACAAGGTCTTTCTGTGTATCCGTGGGTGGTCCTGGAACTTGCTCTGAAGACCAGGCTGGCCTCTAAGTCATAGAGATCCACCTGCCTTTGCCTCCCCCAGTGCTTCGATCTGCCAACACGCACTGCCTTATTTATTTTTATGGAAATTACTGAGTATGCTGCAAGGGTCAGCAGGCTGGGTAGTTAAGGGTACTGTTGGAAGTCTGATACTTGGCTGTTTTGAGAGACTAACAGGGCAAGTGTGTGAATGCTATTAGAGAACTGAATTGGATTTTGGTCCTTGTACTTACTAGTAGATTCATTTGGGGTCCTTTCTTTCTCTAAGCCCCAATTTCCTCATCTTTAAAATGGTGATTCATATTTTTTTGTTCTTTCATGGGAACGTTGGTAGAGGGTTACAGAACCTCTGCTAGGTGCCCCTGTTTGGAGTGCTTGCCTGAGGCGGGTACCCCAAGTTACCACTTCTCCCGTTCTCTTTGATGGTACCCATAGTAGCTTTATAAGTGATTAATTTTAAGAGATTATTTGGAAATATGCTGCATTTTGTCAGATTTTGAGTCTTTTCTCTACATATTCTGAAGCTCTCTTGTTTGATGCCTACATGTTCAGGATTCAATGTCAAGTGTTGCTTTTTTGCTTTTATTATTATGTAATATTGCTTTTTGTTTCTAATTATTTTCTTTGTTCAATTTATCTGGATCATCCCCCTTCCTTCCTTGTCTTTTTTTTTTTTTTTTTTTATTCAGGGTATGAGACTGTAGAACAATGATCTGGAATTCCTTATCCTCCTGGCTGAACATCCTGGGGGTTGGGATTACAGGCAAACACTATCATGCATGGCTCAGTCTGAGGCTAGATTGGTCTACAAATCAAGTTCCAGGATAGCCAGAGCCCTTACACAGAGAAACCCTATCTTTAAAAACAACAACAACAAAAATCACTTTAACCATGTATTTATTGTTTAACAGTGTTTTTCATATGCTTTCATCCCATACACATCTCTAATTTTAAGTGGAAAATTTTTATCATCCCCAACAAACAGACTACTTTGTACCTTTCACCATAACCCAGCCACCCCAGTCTTCATCTTCATAGTCCTCCCTCCTGATTCATCTGAATTTGTAGGTTTTTGGTTTATTTTTTGTTCATGTGAGGTGTTCATTTTTCTTTTTGAGTAAAAGGCATCTGTTAGTTTTTTGTTTTTGTTTCTCTGTTTTAAGTGATAGCAGTATCACTCAAATTAGCTTTATAGTTAGGTGATTAATAAATGGCAGTGAACATGTTTTCCGTGTTGTTAGTACTTTTTCTTTGAGTTTCCCAGTGGTAGAGTTATTGGCCCTGCGTAGAGGCACTTACCATGTTATAATAGCTGAACTTCATTGTTTAAAAAGAGACTCATGCTGAGAACAGATGGGTGTTGTCTGCTTATCTGCAAAATAGTGTTTCTTGGTATATGTAACACAGATTTTTATAATGCAGTTTTCTTATTTCTAGGATCTATACATAATTTTGTTAGAATCCTCAGTTTCATAATTACAATGATGTAACATTTTAGTAGTTATAAAGATGAGAAATTTTAGCTGTGATAATTGCAGCTGAAGGGATGGGGTGGTGGGGAAACACCCAGAACTCAGTGAGGAGCCCTCAGCCTCACAGTGAGTCTTCAAGTGGTGCTCTTCTACTCCGGCCTGTGGTGATACGTTATATATGGTTTAATAAAGATGGCCTGAAGATCAGAAAAGCAAAGCAGTCAAGCCACTAGCTCATGTACCTCAGGCTGAAAGGGCTAATCCTGTCTCCACAAAGCTCTCAACCAAGCCTGAGATTGCTGCTGCCTCTCTTAGCGTGGCTGGAGACTACATCTCAGAATGCAGCCTGAGAAACTGGGCTCTTGTAGTTTGTATAGCTCCCTAGGGCCTGGATTAAAGGTGTGAGCTCTGTTAATCTTTTAGGCAGATTCACTCTGGGTGGCCTTGAACCTGCTTTGTCTGCATGATAACAAAGTAAAAAGCTATGTGCCACCACTGCCTAACTCCTGTAGCTAACTAGTGTGACTGGCTTTGCATTCTAATACTTCAGGCAAGCTTTATTAAGTCATAAATAATATATCACCACACCAGCCCATGCTTTTCTTAGAGAGTTCTGAAATTTTTGTAGAAGTTAATAAAAATTTCACTGGAAAGGGATCCATAGTTCAACTTGAAAATAATTCTTTACACCTGTCAGAATAGGTGTGTTTCACTTATTTTTCTCATATCTAAAAGTGTTAGTATGAAGATAGAATTGATAATAAGGTTCATAACAATTATAGGCAACTAGAATTTATGTCCTGAGCTAACAGGCCAAGGCCCTTAAAATTTCTGTATTTGTATTTATTTTGGGTTCAATATTGGATATTATATCATTAATTCTAGTTTAAAATACTATAGATAGTATTGGTATAATTCCTTATTCTAAGAATTTTTAGGTTTCTTATAGAACTTTTTAGAAATCTCTAATTCATTGGGGATGGAGAGATAGCTCAGTAGTTAAGAACACTGGCTACACTTCCAGATCTGGGTTTGATTCTCAGCATCCCATGGCAGCTTACAATCAGATGTTACTACAATCCCAAGGATTTCAATGCCCTTGCCTGGCCTCCATGAGCATCAAGCATACATGTGATGCACAGACATACACAGCAAATAAAACACCCATACATGTAAGAAATAAAATTTTTAAAAATTAAAAAAACAAAGGAACTGCTAGTTTAAGGTTGTGGTTACTTCCCAGCTCAAGGGACTAGTCTTCCTCTTTGTTCTTGTTTCTTTCAACCACAATCATGGCGTTTTTTTCTGGTACTGTTTCCTTACTTACTTGGATGATGCTGGTGCTGGTCATTACTGTCTTACCATTAGTTTAGTTTTAGTCTGTTTGCTGAGTTAGGTAATTTATAAAGGGCAGACAGTGCTCTCTTTCAGTTCTAAGGTTACATGGTTTCATTGTCAAGGTGGTTTAATGCCGGCATGTCTTGTTTTTTTTCTCTGTGGCACCAGACCATGAGAGAGCCAGCCTCCTTTATGATAGCATTCATCCTTTTTGAGTGTATCTCACCACAGAAATACTGCAGGTTAGTTCCTATCTCCCGCTGCTGAGTCAATAAGCTTCTCTCACATGTTTGGTATAGAGTATAGAGGCAAAAGGCCCCAAATAAAAAGCACCCACACTTGAATCATCATTCCTGATGTCTAGTGACCCGTGGTCAATGACTATGTTATCTTACAGAAATGACCAGGCTCAGAAACAAGGTAGTGAGACGCCTGCCAGTGCACTCACATGCGGGTCCCACTTAACTGGCCCGGGATTATGAGAACAAGCAACTTCCCTTCAACAGCAATAACAGAACCTCAAGTACCCCGTCACTTGACAACCTCTGGGTACCCTCCTGCTGCTTGTTATCATTGGGTCTCTCTAAATCCTCCGTCTTTCCATGCATTTGGTGAATTCTTTGTACTAATTGTGCCTCTGCCTTTCATAAGCCATTCTTTATGGCCTAGGGGAAGCCTTCATACCTTTTTGTTTTCTGCTCATAGGGGCTAGAGAGGCCCAATTTCTCATGTGCTTCTTACGAAGGACTTACAGGTGACACAGTTGAGCTCCACAGTTCCATTTGATAGGATATATGCAGTCTCCTTATATAGCACTTACTCGTGTTGTTTTTCTACTTTGTTAGCATGCAGGCAAAGAAGGCTATGTTAGGTTTTCTAAACTGTTGAGCATGAGGTTGTATTTTAAATTGATTTCTCAAGAATATTTTGAAGTGGCAGAGCTGTCAGATACTTAAAGTAACGTGTAAATATAAGACGGCCATGCCATTGGCCTAACTGATTCACTTAGATTCATGGAAATTATGTGCCTTCCAATACTTGAGCAGTTTATTGCTGCATGTGGCAGGAGCTGAGGTGGTGTGTCCTCCTTCTTGAATGAGGCAGTACACTTGGGTCTGTGTCATCTGTTCTGTTTTCTTTGTTCACATTGTTTTTACTTACTTTAAAAATGTTTCCGGAATTATACTTAATTGCTGGAAACGCTGATTTCTCTTGAGTGACAAACCAATTAAGTGTGTATGACACCAGGCAACAAAGACACTTAGGATTCTCTGCTTATCCTGCCTCTGGGAAAAAAATCCATTATTCATCATCTTATTGTTTTTAAATACTGAAGTAAAATTTTCAATACAATAGGAAAATTGCTTTGGAAAGGGAACAAATTGCTTGCCAGTTCAAAGGCTACATTTCTGCAGTCTAGGTTACTAGACTTGGTACTGCTCATATTCTGAGCTTCCAGAGCTCATCACATCACTCTTCCAGCATTAAAGTTGGTAAGACTGTGATTTCCATAACATGATCATTGAGAGAACCTTAATGAAAAAAAAAAACCCTAAAAAATCTTATTTTATGTATATTAACCGGTTCTGAATTTTGATTGTAATTTGAATAAATATTCCTTTTTCTAATCTATTTAGAAAGTTTGTTGAAAGATGTAATCTTATGAAGAAAAGGACCTTTTCCAGGAAAATACTTGCTTCAGGGTCCTTTGTGCCCCCCCATCACTTAAAATGTAATTTGTAGACGATTATATGGAGCCACTAAGACGAGTTGACAGTTTGATTGGTTGAGGGTATGTTTAAAGTGGGAGGAAATAGGTGCTATTTCTTGTAGTGTACTTAACCTTTACAGAGGTCTTACATGTCATCATCCTTGGTGGCAGTGAGAGCAGGGGAGATGTCACCCTACGCTGTTGCCGATAAGCCTCAGGAGTTCCTTGAGGAGACCTCTACATTGAAGTCAGGATGCTTGACTTACGCTGCAGACAATTTCAGGCTAAGTCAGTATGAAGTCGAGTCAGACTTTAGGTTTAAATACAGAGTTGAGCTAGGCATTTAGAACATGAGACAGGCCTAAGACAGGCCTAAGAAGAGCTTAATGCCAGGCACACACCTTTAATCCCAGTACGTAGGACTTGAGGCAGACAAGTCTCTGAATTCCAGGCCGGCCTGGCCTACTAGTGAGACACTGTCAAAACATAGTTTGGGGCCAGTGAGGGGGCTCCTTAGGTTTAAATTCTTGTGGAAGGAGAAAACCAGTTCCTAAAAGTTGCCCTCTGACCTCCACATGTATACAGACATGTATACACATGTATAATAATAAACAAGGAATTAAAGAAGAAGGCAGTATTACATGTCCTGAAGTGGGCATGGGCTTCTCAAAACAGTCTTATTGAAGTTTCTCAAGAAAAGCTGTCCACATGATTTTTGTGGTTTTTGAAATTATATTATTGTAATAAATTAAAAGATTTGGTAAACTTATCTAAGGAATCTTTATTTAAGGAACGAGATCATGGGTTGGGACGTGGCTTGGTTGGAGTGCTTGCCTAGCGCTCATGAAACTGAAGCCAAGGTTTCTATCTCCATCACTGTTGAAGTTATGGGGATGCACACCACTCTATTGGTATATGCTGGCAATTCTAGCACTTGTACAGGAGATTCAAGGTCATGCTCAGCTACGTAGTGAGTTGGAGGCTAGCTTAGGCTACATGAGACCCTGTCTTAAAAACATCACCCTCTCCCATCTAAGACCCCAAGCCAAAGAATGAGATCATAGGGTGGTTTCTGAGGTGCATTGATAGTCTATAGACTCCTAAGATAAAAGTGTAGGTCACAGAGGGCAAAGTAATATTCTTATTTATAAACAGGCCATAAGAAGACTAAGACATGTTTTTAGCTGATAGCAAGGTTCATAATCTTGTTTAGAAGACTGTCTTGATTCCCAGTCAGCAAGGGTTGGAAGCCCCTTTCTTTTCCCATGATTCTTTAGTTTTCCCTGTTTTTTCCAGCAATATGATAGCTTATTATGCATGTGTGTATGTGTCATTTCACATGTATGAGTGATTTGTGTCTCTATGTATGTATGTACCATGTATGTCTTGGTGCCTATAGAAGCCAGAAGAGGGTGTCTGATTTCCTGGAACTGGAGTTATGGATAGTTGTGGGCTACCATGTGAGTGCTGGGAACTGAACCTGGGCCCTATGCAAGAGCAGCAAGTGCTCTTAACTACTGAGCCGTCACTTCAGCCCTCCATTGTGTATTTAACTAGTTCTTTGATCATGGGTATTAAAACCTTTTCTATTTCCTTAGTTCCTCTTTCAAACAGCCAGTGCAATTATGATTATCTCTGTAAGTATATTTCTGCACATGTTTAATTCCATGGATAATGTGAACCTGAATTTAGAGTAGCTGTATATTACTGTATAGTAACATAAAGACTTGTAGTACATTTACATGAATTGTTTACTACTCTTGCCATGAAGAAAGTCTGTCCAAGAGTGTTAGCCTTTTCTAAAAGCTGGGCGTTGGTGGCGCATGCCTTTAATCCCAGCACTCGGGAGGCAGAGGCAGGAGGATCTCTGTGAGTTCGAGGCCAGCCTGGTCTCCAGAGCGACTGCCAGGATAGGCACCATAGCTACACAGAGAAACCCTGTCTCAAAAAACAAAAAACAAAACAAAACAAAACAAAAACCCCCAAAGAATTCATTTTCTAAATGTATATAGTGGTTCATGTTAATTCCACTACTCAGGAGGCTGAGACAGTAAGGTCTCAAGTGAATTTTAGGCTAGTCTGATCTAAATAGTGAGGTCCTATCTCAGACAACAACAGAAGAATCACTTTATCCACTTGACACACAAGGCAAGGCACACTTTTAAAGTCTTTTTTGGAAACAAATTAGTCTCAAGCTTAGAGCTTCTAATAAATACTGATAATGTGAGATGAGACTAAAATCCTTTGTGGTGCTTCCCTGGCACTGTGTGTCTTGTCCATCTCTTTCTATAAACATGGAGAGAACAGCATTTGGAGTAGTTTGGCTTTATCAGTTTTCATTTGCTTTGTATCAGAAGATGCATCTCTGATACATCTCTGTATCTCCAGCACTCACACATTGCTGCTCTAATGCCTCTCCCTTGTCTTCAAGATCTCTGCTCTCTGGTCCTTCCAGACCCTTCCTTGGGTGACTGTTTTCCAGTACATAGGGGAGTACACTGCTTTTTTTTTTTTTTTAAACTACCGTGTTGATGCCTGATAAAAACAGTTTAAGGAAGGGAGGGTTTATTTGGGTCCTGACTGTACAGTCTGTCCTCATTGGGAAAGAGGAGCGTGAGGCTCCTGGTCACATTTTGTCTACAGTCACTGAGCAGAGATAAAATACTGGTAACCAGCATGTCTTCTCCTGGTTATTCATCCTGGGGCCTCAGGCTATGGAATGGGTGCATACACATTGAGAATGGGTTTTCCCTCTTCAGCCAAACCTCCCTTGAAACAACAGTCCTCTCATGGATATAGGCAGAGGAGGTTCTAACTCCCATCAGGTTGACAACTAAGATTGCCATCACAGGAAGGCTTTCTGAGTTTGCTTTCTTGTTCTTCATGTGATGGTGATCCCAACCATAAAATTATTTTTGTTGTTACTTCATAACTTTAATTTTGCTCCTGTTACTCATCATAATGTAAATATCTGACATGCAGGATATCTGATATGAAACCCACTTAAATAAGCGCACATTCAGTTTTTATCTGAGTCGCCTCATGTGCCATAACACTTTCCCATTCCATGCATTTTCCTGCAAATTTCACTTTTCTTTTACAGTTGAAATATGTTCCATTGTGATGTACATATATACTGATTTCTATGATGGCTGAACTAGGTTCCACCCTCCCAGCAATGAATGTGACTTCCACTCTCACACATTCTTCACACCATTTGTTATGTCTTGTCTTATGCCATTCTGACTGCGGTGAGATGGAATCTGGTAGTAATTTTGAATGGTTAACAATGTCGAACACTTTTCAAAGTATGTACAGGGCATTTGTGTTCGTTTCATTAACTCATTTGTCAACTGGCAGCCCCTTCCCCCACCCTGTGTGATGTCTGCAGTTCTTCATATAGTCTAGACAACCCTTTCTGTAGTGTAGCTGGTAAAAGCGAGCTCATCTAGTAGGTGTGTTCACTGCCGATTGTTTTCCTTGGCTGAGCAGAAAGTTTTAAGATTTCATGTTGTCATTTATTATTGAGGCTGTTCCCCCTTGTTAGAGACAGTTTAGAGAGTACTTGCCTATATGTGTGTATTGAATTATATTCACTATTGTCTAACTTGCTTTCTATCAGGTAAAACCTTTGAAGTGTATACTTAGTAGACCACTGGTTTCCAGCAGTCTAAAAGCTAAGCATCAGATAGCATCTAGTCCTCAGCAGCTTCCTGCTTTGTTGTAAACTGCCTACCAACATCTCGCCAACTGTGTCAGTTTCGAATACTCACTTCTGTCTTTATGTGTAGAATAACTTTAAATACTCTGTCCCTTGTCCTCATGTGTTCTTACTGGTTCTGTTTGCCTTTTGTATGGATGTGGGATGAAGGGGTGGGGCTTCAGCTTGAATGACTCCCGTTTGACCCCAGCAGCTTCAATAATGAAGGTTTACTTCATTATGTTTCAAATGGAGATGATGCATCCATAGAAGCCTTTTGTAAAATAAATGAAATAGCAGTTGATGGTCTTTATTATAGTTTCTGAAAGTTGATTGTTGTCAAGAAGGTAGATATTTTTAGTGTTGGATTGCGTTGGTGATTGAGAGCAGTGATGTGCCAGTTTGCATGCTAAGCTGCTTCTCTTTGAAGAAGTGTACTGTTTGGGTGATAGTCCAGTGGTCGAGCACTTGCCTAGAATGTGCGAGGTCCTAGGTTCAGTCCCCAGTAACACACACGCATACATGCACATGTGTGTGCACACACACACTCACACACACGCATACATGCACATGTGTGCACACACACACTCACACACACACACACACGCATACATGCACATGTGTGTGCGCACACACACTCACACACACACGCATACATGCACATGTGTGCACATACACACTCACACACACACGCATACATGCACATGTGTGTGCACACACACACACACACGCATACATGCACATGTGTGTGCACACACACTCATACACACGCATACATGCACATGTGTGTGCACACACACCACACACTCACACCACACACGCATACATGCACATGTGTGTGCACACACACACTCACACACACACGGACTGTTGAGCTGGAGAACTTATGCTAATTGTTGACATTGTTTTCATTGAGTGTAAGTTTAGCAAAGGGAATAGCAGAGACACTGAATAAATAGGATGTAGCTAGCATGATTGTCAGCTCTGACAACAAAGCCAGGGATGGTGCTCAGACCCTTCATTGTACAGATAACTATGTTTTGCCATAAGTCACTTTCTAGATCTTTGGTGACTATAAAGTTGTATAACATATCTTAGAGATGTAGATTTTTGGCTACATCTTTTGTAGAGATGTAGATTTTGTAGTAATGTTTCAGGTTATTTTCGTGTCAAGCTGAATGTAGTGAGTGGGTTTTAGGCAGCCTTGGTCATTTAGTCACCCAGCTTTACCTCCCAGAGGCTCTCTGAAGTTTATAGCAAGAGGATTGTCAGCTGCTTCATCTAACACAGGCTGCCATGAACTTTCCTTTTTTTGTTTTCACTCGAATCTCACAATGTCACATTCTTTTTAAAAGTGTTTTTTAAATTTAAATTAGAAACAATCTTATTTTGTATATCAATCCCAAATTTACTCAGGAGATCTTGTCCCTTTCCCCTTCTCCGGGGGCCTGGGGACCATGTATGTCTCTCTTAAGGTCCTCCTTGAACAACCCTTTCTTACCTGGTTACTCTGTTTTTTTTTTTTTATGTTTTTTATTTTTTGCCAAGGGAAGTTACATCATTAGTAGTTTTTGTTTGTTTGTTTGTTTGTTTGTTTTTAACAATGTTTTGCCTCAGATGAAGGCAGCTTTGTTTTGAGAAAAACAAAAGGTGATATCTTAGTTATTTTTTTTTTTTATTTCTATGAAGAGAGAGACAGCATGATCAAGGCAACTTAGAAAAGAAAGCATTTATTGGGGGCTTGATTACAGTTTGGGAAGGGGGGAGAGAATGGGCTTTGAAATGTCATAGTGCACTCCCAGTAACACACCTCTTCTAACAAGGCCACACCTTCTAATCCTTCCCAATATAGTTCAACCAACAAGGGACAAAGCATCCGATGTGAGCTTTTGGAGGCCATTCTCTTTCAAACCACCACAGGCAATTGCTAAAATTTGGCCGGACACTGTCCTAGCTGAAGCACACTGCAGCAAGACTGCTTAGCTCTCTGTTATGTCTCCAGGTACCAGCTGGAGGATGAGTCTGCCCATTTGGATGAAATGCCACTGATGATGTCTGAAGAAGGCTTTGAGAATGATGAGAGTGATTACCACACCTTACCTCGAGCTAGGATAACTCGGAGAAAAAGAGGACTAGAGTGGTTTGTCTGTGGTGGATGGAAGTTCCTCTGTACCAGGTTCGTCATCTGTTGCCACCTAATTATCATGTACATAACAGTATGTGTAGATGTTTAGTTGCTAGCATATTTGTTAGTGTATGGATATATGTTGGTATGAAAACTAAAGAAAATACCATCATCGTGGAATGTACTAACAACATTAACCCACATCAGAGGATGCTGTTGTAAAAGGGAAAACACAATTTATTATTTTGTGGGAAATTTAAATGTTTAAAACCTGAGGAAAATTAATAACTTTGTTGCTGATGCATAGAATTAATTCTGTTTGCTGTGTCAATGTAAATGACATGTCTTCCTTTTTAAAGGGATAGATACAACTTCATAATTTCATAACTGTAATTCTGTGCATTATTCAGCTTTAATGCTTTGACTAGGAATAAGATTTTCTGTTTTCCCAGCAGGTCACCCAGTTAAACCTTCAGATTTCCAAGTGTTTTCTTGGCGCTATGTTACCCTGCTCTGATTGCCTTGACTAGAGCCTGGTAGGGGAAAGTGCAGATGCCACGGAGTCACCTGGCTCTCCAGGGACAGGCGGGCACATCCAACAGATGAGTGATTCCTGGGAGCTAAGCAGAGCCAGACAAACAAGTACCCGATTTTATTGTTCAGTGTTTATAGTCGGGGCTTTTGCTGCCCTTGGGTTTCTACCCTTTGACCATGAAAGAAAGTAAAGCTTGTAATACAAACTGCTTACCTTGACTATCTTCCTTGTCATTATCCCTTTAGAAATTGTCTGTGACTTACACTTACAGAAAAAAAAAAAAAATTCTAGGTTAAATAGCCAGAAATCCAACCTACTTGGAGTACTTTTTTGTGGGTACATATTTAATTATAGATTACCTTCTTCAGATCAGGGACTGTGGGTTTTTGTTGTCACTGTTTTGTAGGTATCACTTTTGATAATTTTTGCTTTTCATGAGATTTATTTATTATTTTTGTTTTTTTGAGACAGGATTTCTCTGTATAGCCCTGGCTGTCCTGGAACTCACTGTGTAGCTCAGGCTGGCTTCAAACTCACAGAGATCCACCTGCCTCTGCCTCCAAGTGCTGGGATTAAAGGTGTATGTCATCAGCAAAAGGGCCCAGGTTTAAGGATATTGAAAGAGCTCAATGAAATCTAAAGATGTACTTATACTTTATATAAATAAATTGTGATCTCATGGGAAACACCAATAGAACCATCTGGCCTAGCTTGATAGTCTGTGGACATGGCATTAATGCACGTCCCCATTGACTATGGGATGTATATTCCGAGACCCTTCTAGTCTTGTTGTTTGGTTAGGGTCTGCTCCATAGAGAAATGGTAGGAATTAAATGCTGTACATATCAGGGTATGTATCTGGCAGTCAGCATGGACCTAATGCTTTATTGTGTATGTATTTCCAGCTTTGAATGTTCGTCTCTGATTTCTGAATGCCAAGCATTCTTCCATTCAGAATTATTGTGGCTGCTTAGGATGGTTCATATAGCAGATGTATAAAATTAATTGCAGGAAGAAAATTTTAGTGAATATTTCACTACAATTAGATCAGAACTAAGATTAGTGAGTTTAAGTATTTTGTTTTCAGTATATCATTGCTTGTACACCCTGTGAGTAGTTAAGGCTCATTTTAAAATTACTTTTAGTATCCGGCTGACTCAAAACCAGTTTCTTCAAATTTGCTGATTGGCAGTATTTCCAGCCTGAAGACTTAGAAACGTGCTGCTGAAATGGTTGTGATTGTTATTTTTTTCCAATTTTGAATTTCTCCATGTGAGTGAAGCAGCCTCCTGTAGACTGCCGTAAGGGACATTGATATAGTGATGTATCTGTTCCTCTGATCTAAGTTGATGATCTTTCTCACGAGATTTACATTTCACTTGTTATCAGAAATCACTCTGTCTCTAGAAAACTGGAGCCAGGAATGGCATTTCCATGCGAAGGGAGGAGGAGGGGGTATCAGATTCTGGGATTATTCCTGGTTCTAAATGGCTTTGAGTTAATCTGTAAAACATTTGGGGGTGCAGAAGCATGGGAAAATGCTCATCTTGTAAGGTTACATGAATACTATGTTGTTTTGGTCATGGTAACCAAAGATACTTGCAATTATATATAAAAGTCTAATTTGTAGGAAATAATGGGAAAGAAGTGGTCTATGTTTTGAGATTTAACCATGAATAAAGTTCTAAGAGATAGATTCTTGATCTGTAAATATACTTTATTTAATGCTAGGACCCTGCTTTGATTGTAGAGGCATTTATGAAAAGCTGGCCCTAAGACATTGTAAGGAAGAGTATCATTTGTGTATTACTGGATGTGACTCTGACACCATAGGCGTTGTATAAATCTGAGCTATTCTCTGTATAGTCAATAACTTAGAATGCATGGAAATGTTGTTATTAAGACTTACTTCTTCTAGAGAACTCTCCCCTCCTCTCTCTCTTTAGATTTTTGAGACTGGGTTTCACTGTGTAGATCTGACTGTCCTGGAACTTATTCTGTAGACCAGTCTGGCCTCAGACTCGCAGAGATCTGCCTGCCTCTGCTACCCAAGAGCTGGGATTAAAGTTGTGCCCCACTATCACCCTTGAGATTTCTCTTTTGTTGCCCTTCTTATTTTTCAGTGTTTTCTAACATTTTGCTTACATTACTTTGTCTTAGAAAAATTCCCCGTAATTTAATTTTTTCCCTTAGTTCTACAAGTCAGTAAGGTTCACACATACTTTTTTGGTGGGAGTCAGGGTTTCACACTGTAGCACAAGCTGACATGGAACACACTGTGTTGTACAGTCTGGCTTCTACTTTGGTGTCAGTCTTCCTGTCTCAGCCTCCAAAATGCTAGGATTACAAGTGTGACTCACCACACCCAGCTATTAGAGTTTTTTTTTTTTTTTTTTTTTTTAAATTTGATGCTAAGCCCTTTCCTCTGAGCATGAAGTCACCTGTCTTCTCCTTCTGATGGTGTTTGTGGTCTATATGATTGGGTGGGATTTGTGAGGAAGCTTTGGTCTTTGCACACCTGCAGCCTACCTGTCGTACATTTCCTGTTCAGTTCTGTGTAGTAGTGTGGACTTGACAGTTGCTCTGTGCACAAGGACATAATTAGCATTAACACATCTCCTAAATTTGTAATGTAGTTTTCAAATGCTTAGCTTTGTGTTTTCACTTGGATCTATCTCTGTATATTTATATATCAGATTGATTATTTTTTGCAGAACAAAACTTTGTAATAGTGCATTTCTGAGGAATTACTGCTGAGTTTTGAATGCTGGAAAGAAATGTGTTCATAAGTAGCTGTATTGGCTTGAGGAACCTGACTTTTTGGTTTCTTTATAACAAGTAGTGTTCTGTAGGATTTACTATGGAATGGGAACTTCTGATCTATAATGTCCCATGGAATCTACCAACCAAGGTGGCTGTTGAACTCTTGAAGTATAACTGAAGATCTGAGTTGTCAGTGTAAATTAATTAAAATTAAAATGTTCATCTGTGGCTATTGGATTCTTTATTGGATTGTCAGTATGAGATCTTCTTGTGCCAGATTCAAGGTTCAAGAATCATGACTTTGTAATAGGATGTTAAAAGGCATATGTTAATGACAGATTAGCCTTAGGTACTGGCTACAGAATTAGGTAAGGAATACAGACAATCAGTATGATTCTAAATATGTGGAATTAATCTAGACCTTTAAAAAAAGGCATATACCATGTATGGATCTTTTGTTTCATGCAGTTGCTGTGATTGGCTGATAAATGTCTGTCAAAGAAAGAAAGAACTGAAAGCTCGAACAGTGTGGCTTGGATGTCCAGAGAAATGTGAAGAAAAGCATCCTAGGAATTCTATAAAAAACCAGAAATACAATATATTTACCTTTATCCCTGGGGTAAGATGATTCTATCTTCAATGTCAATTGTTTGTCTTCACTTGCTACTTTTGCTTGCCTCCTGAAGAGACATATAGAGACTCTGGATGCTGATGTCACTGTCTGTCCATGCCAGCAACTTCTCGTTTCCCACCTTCCCATTCAAGACTTCCTTTGTGTTTTCCTGTCTCTGTCTACTTAAGAAAATGCACTGTTTGATCATTGCTTTCAGTTCTTGATAAACATTTCTGCTACTGAAGTAGAAGAGTATAGAAATACTAGAGAAAAGGTAAATGGGCAGGAAACACATTATAATTTGGGAACACTTGAAATTTAAGACTATAATGTTGAAGTCTGCTGAGGAATTTAGAGGAATTTATAAAGGAAGTACACAATTTGTTCACATTAACGAAATATTTCTATGCATTTATTTATAGATACCCTTTCTATATCAAGCTGTTAATCTCAGGCCTTGCTACATTGTTAACTTACTAGTTATCTGTAACTGAGTATATTGTTAAGTTTAAGGATTTTTTTTTTTTTTTTTTTTTTTTTTTGGTTTTTCAAGACAGGGTTTCTCTGTGGCTTTGGGGGTTGTCCTGGAACTAGCTCTTGTAGACCAGGCTGGTCTCGAACTCACAGAGATCCACCTGCCTCTGCCTCCCGAGTGCTGGGATTAAAGGCATGTGCCACCAACGCCTGGCTTTAAGTATTTTAATACTTTTTGTTACTAATTCTTTTGATTAAATTATAAAACTGGGTTTACTATGATTTGGAATAGTAGATTAATCTTTGCTTTCTATACATTTCCTATTAATAGGTTCATGTTTCTTTATGAATCTAAAGGCAGCCGATATGGATTATGTGTCTTTTTTATTTTATAGGAATTTGTTTTCTTTTTAATCATTGATTTTTAGATAAATCAACATGATTGATCAGTAGAGAAAAAATTCAATCATGTATCTTATATTTCTGTAACAAGAATGTTGGCAAAGTTTAGTTCTTACTCTATTTTGTAAGAAAAGCTCTTGATTATTTATGTGGAATAAAAGTTGTTTTATCTTATATGTTTATTCAAGTATCTATGCTGAGTTTCTTTGGACCATAATGGCCCTCCCCACGCTGTCCCCAACCATTCATTAATAGGCTTGACATCTAATGTGCTTCTTTATTAAAACATGGGACTAATGACTCCATAATCAAAAAACTGATCTTTTATTGGAACAATAAAATGTAAACTATTTTTCAGTCAGATAAATGTTCTCATTTTTATTGAACAAAATAACTGTTTTTTTCCTTAAGAATAAAGTATTAAATACAAAGTGTTTAAGAACGGTGTATTGTCACCAAGGTGCATTGTAAACTATTGGTCATAGTTGAAGCCAGTAGTGTAGCTCAACTTTGACAAGTGTAAATTCCCACAGCTATTGGCTGCATTCTGAGAATACCTGTTGATGGCGCTCCACAATGTTTGGTTACTGTGTGCATGATTTTCTTCTTTATCAAGTCTCTGAAATTAGTCTTTTCATCTAAAATGTAGTATTTCAGAAACATTTAGTAATTACACAGTAGGAATTCTATGCCATTTTTAGCACAAATGGCAATTTCTGAATTGCTAATAGATATAATTTGTGCTGAGATCTTACAGAAATTGCTGAAGAAAAAGAGCTTTCTTTCCTGCTGAGATTAATTTATGAAATAATTCAAAACATTTTTAGACAGCAATTGAGCATGATTATGGATATAAACATATTGTGGGCATAACTGTTTTTGTTACACACAGAATTTTATGATGATACAGGTAACTTCAGTATATATACCTGGTTCTAGCTCTTTAAGCCAACAGTAACCATTTAACCCATTGTTATCTTATTAAAATTGCTGTGTCTTCCTTCTTGCATGAGTAATGGCTTCCAAGGAGATTTTTGATTTACACTTTATAACTTTGCAAACTTAACTAAAAATACTGTTACTTGAATTATTTCTTCTTTTTTTTTTTTTTTTCCTTTTTGGTTTTTTGATACAGGGTCTCTTTATGTAGCCCTGACCATCTTAGAACTTACTGTGTAGATCAGACTGGCCCCCAACTTGCTTGGAGAGATCTGCCTGCCTCTGTCTCCTGTGAGCTGGTATTAAAGGTGTGCACAACTGTGCCTGGCTAAAATTATTTTTTGTTAACTATAACTCCAGTTGCTTCTTTTTATTTTTTAGTGGGTTTTTTTTTTTTTTTTTTCAATGTTGTGATTAAGCCTAGGGCCTCATGTATGCTGGCCTGCCTCTGAGCTGTTATCTTCAGCTCTAGAAACCTTGACCTGAATTAAAAAGAGGGGAAAAAAGCAAAACCTTTTAGTTTTAGCAATCATAAAATATAGTAAATGATGAAATTTATTTCATATTTGAAAATAATGCGAAAATCAAGTACTAAAAGATGCCAAAGAGTATGGAGGCTGCTGTCTTCCAGAAAACTAGTCTGTTAGTTAAATATTTTCATGTGAATGGTTATTCTGTTCTGAGAGTAAGTCAGATATCCTGTAGTCATGCTTGGATCCATTGGCTTGTTCACTACATGTTTGTAAAGCTCAGTGTCTGTGCTCACTATATTTTACACACACACACTTTTTTTTTCCTGTTTGATGAATCTCAGACGTTTAGGTTGTTTCTTTGTAAGAGCTTCCTCTTTGGTACTCAGATTTTATAGGTGTGCTCATTACCTTGCCTAAAGCATAAGGGTGTGTTGGAAGCCAATGTCAGAAGTAATTAATTTACCCTGACTGATGGAAATGTGCTTGCATGCTTTGCTAACTTTAATTGATTGAAGTATTAATACCTTTTTCTTGAAGGGGTTGTGCTAATTTATTTATTCCTTTTTAGGTTTTGTATGAACAATTCAAGTTTTTCTTGAATCTCTATTTTCTGGTAGTGTCCTGCTCACAGTTTGTACCAGCACTGAAAATTGGCTACCTCTACACCTACTGGGCTCCTCTGGTAAAATACTTCTATAGCTATGCTATATTACTTAATACTTAGCATATAATTTTCATAGTTGAGATGAGTGAGATACATTGACTGTATTTTATAAAATTGTTGAATAAATGAATGCATGTTTCACTTGCTAAATCATTGTTTTATTGTTGTGAAGAGACACCATGACCATGACAACTCTTATAAAGGAAAGCAATTAGTTGGGACTGGTTTACAGTTCAGAGGTTTAGTCCATTATCAACACGGTGGGACATGGTAGCATGCAGGCAGATATGGTGCTGGAGAGGTAATTGAGAGTTCTTCTTTTGGATCGACAGGCATCAGAAAGAGAGAGTGACAATGGGCCTGGCTTGAGAATCTGAAATCTTAAAGCCCATCCTGTGACACACTTCCTCCAATAAGGCCACATCTACTCCAACAAGGCCACATCTCCAATAATGCCTCTCCCTGTGTGTCTATGGGGGCCATTTTCATACAAACCACAATAAGCAGTTAAGTTCAAAGTGACAATGGCATTGATCTACAAGAAAAAGTGACGTATGGCACTTACCCACTGTAGCATAAATCTGTGTGGGCTGCCTCTTAGGAGGGTTGCCAGTATATATTGAAGACATTTAAAATGAGCTTACTATTTTGAAGGGAATTATTTACAGAAATGTGATTGGTAAGACAAAAAATGCTTAATGTTGTTTTTGAGTATGTTTTAGAATAAAATTGCAAAGGCAGGCTATGAATCCAGAAAGAAGTCCACAAGAGGGGACATGAGGTGTTGAGAAATGTGGGGAGACCAGTGTGACCCGTGAGACAGGATGCCAAAAGGAAGCTATAGGGAGTGGGTGGAAGAGAGCAAGGTATAGGGTTGGAGTGGAGAGAATAAGAGGCCAGGAGGGAAATCAGACATGTCTAGTTTGAAAAGGCTGTAATGAAACCGAACACTATGTATGCTCACTAAAGAATTTAAAGTTCATGTAGGGTGAATACCCAGTTGTTTTCATCAGCTCCTTTGTATCCAGCACTACTACAGTCTTGATATTCTGAACAAAGCTAGACAAAATCCTGTCCTAATAGAACTTGAATTGTCAGGGAGAAGATAGTCTAGAAACAGACACTGGTCTAGGTTGGGGAGTAAGTGTATAAAATTGTAATTAATAGTGAAAATGCAAAACCCTAAGCAAAACTCCATAATTTTAGAATGGCCTTTCTAATTATATTTCATTGAGAGGTAGCATTTGGGACTGGGCAAATGTCTGATGTTTTTATTTGTGAGTTCATTATAATAAAGTGATTTTTAATAATAAAAATGTTAAACCTATCTTATAGTTCTGAAATAAATTCTATATGGTTAAATTAAAAAAAAAATTTTTTTTCTTTGGTGACTTTGTAATTAATGAGCCAACAGCATACCAGAAGCCTGTTTCTTAGATTTGAAGGTGAACCAATGTGCTCACTAAATCTTTTAGAGTTCTGCTAAATCAAATATTAAGTAAGAGACATGTACACAACACAAGCATTCATTAGTAGTTATCCTTCTTATCTCTCAGATATAAGTTTTGCTACTGTAAATTGTGAAATCAAAGAAAATTCCATAAAAATACTTCAATTCTCAGATCTAAATATGACAACAAAATTCAAGACTTGAAAGAAGTGAAACAAAAAAGGGCTTTTGTAGGCAGAGTTTTCCTGTCCCAACCACCTGCTCCCAAATAACCAGCAGCTGCTTCCCAAATAACTGACTTGTAATATAAATTATAAAAGGTTAGCCGATAGCTCAGGCTTATTGCTTCCTATCTCTTACAGTTAAATCAACCCATATTTCTTACCTCTGCTTTGCCGCGTGGCTCGTGATTTGTTAGCTCATTTTCTCCACATCTGTTTCCTTGGTGGCTAGCTGGCATCTCCCCTGACTCTGCCCTTCTTCCTCCCAGCATTCTTGGTTTGGCTGTTCCACCTATACTTTTGCCTGGCTACCAGCCAATCAGCATTTTATTAAACCAATTCGAGTGACACATCTTTACAATGTACAAAGGGAGTATTCCACAGCAGGGTTTTCATTCCTACCCCTTTCATACATAGTGAACTAGTTTCATGTTAAAATACTTACCTAAATACAATTAAAGTCTTACATGCCAAAAAATTATTAAGCATTTCAAAAGCAAACCTATACCTGAAATCAGGCTAACAAACTTAAATGAAACCAGAACTGGAAATGAATACAAACATGAAAACAAGGAAGATGCCGTGGTGTACAGTATGTTCTCTGCATGCATAAGCACATGTACATATGCACATTCTCGAGTGCACACACACACACACACACACACACACACACACACACACACACTCATTCCAACCCTGGGTAAAATAACTACCTTTATAAAAAAATTAAAATTCATCATAAGGTATCCAAATAAAGGCACTTACCCTTTTTCCCCTAGAGAGAACAAGGGAGACACAGGCTGATTGGTGTCTATGAGTTGAGGCCAGCTTGGTCTATGGAGGGATTTTCAGACCAGCCAAGGATACATAGTGCAACCTCATCAACAAAAAATAATTAGTTAAAAAATCCTAGTGAAACTGGAGTTAATAAAAAAGACAAAGGGCAAAAGCAAATATGACTAAATATGCATTGCTTCAGATTTTTAGGAGTTTGTATTCTCAAACTATCATTGTTTGACTTAAAAAAGAAGAAAGAAAGAAAACTAGCAATAAAATGACTCATAATGACTTTCTGCTCTACTCATAAATCAGTCCCTTCCTCAGTCATCATCAGAGAATCGTCCTAGTGCAGGAGATGGGAACAAATATAGAGACTCCCAACCTAGACATTCCATAGTGAGAGACCTTGACACACACAGCCCGAAACAGTAAGTCTCCATCAAATCCCTCCTCTGAGAGCTCAGGGAACCCCAAGAAAGAAGAGGCTTCTTCCTTCTTCTCTTCCTCCTTCTCTTCTCTATTTGGTTTTACCCTAGGTCTCTGGACTATCTAATTTTAGGTTGGTCACCCAAGCGGTGTCATGTATGGATTCCATCTCATGGAGTGAGCCTTAAGTCAAATTAGAAATTGGTTGGTACTCTCACTAACTTTGTGCCACCATTGCCCTACCTAGAATATCTTACAGGCAGACCGCCACTGTTCATCCCAGGATTTGTAGCTGGGTTGGGTTCATATTCTTCTTTTGGTAACATTCTTGTACCAAAGACACTAACACATGGAGGTGAAGGCTCTGTGTAGCTCTAGCTCAACCTCTCCACCATCTTCAGTGAGTTGTGTAGACTTTGTCTTCAGCAGTGGGGACTTGTTATCAGTTTTTGTAGAGCAACCAGTAGTTTTGGCAACAGCCTGGGTTGTTTGGGGGTTAGAGTTATACCAAGATATTTTATATTACTTGAAGCTATTGTGAAAGGTGTTGTTTCTTTGATTTTTTTTCACTCCCCATTTGTCAATTATATTTAGGAAGGCTACTGATTTCTGTTCCATCTGTTTCTATTTTGTGAAATAATTTGAGGAGTATTAGCATTAACTCTTCTTTGAAAGTCTGGTAGAATTCTATGCTAAAACCATCTGCCCTGGGCACTTGTTTTTCTTTACCTTTAATGACTACTTCTGTTTCCTTAGGGGTTATAGGTCCATTTAATTTGTTTATCTGATTTTGATTTAACTTTTTGGTAAGTGGTATGTATCAAGAAAATTATCCACTTTTACATTTTGCAATTTTATGGATTACAGGTTTTAAAGTATGTCCTTATGATTCTGTAGATTCTCTTGGTATCTGTTATTATGTCCCCCTTTTCATTTCTAGTTTCATGAATTTGGATATTCTCTCTCTGCCTTTTAGTTAATTTGGATAAGGGTTTGGCAATCTTACTGGTTTTCTCAAAGAACCAACTATTTGTTTCATTGATTTTTTTGTATTTTCTGTTGGTTTGTTTATATTTTATGGATTTCATTCCTAAGTTGAGTTATTTCTTGCCATCTTCTCTTTTGGACCTCCTGTAGCGGAATGAGTGGGGAGGAGGGCTGGAGAAGACCTGTGGGATCTATTGGAGATGGAGGCAGGGCCGGGGGAGGCTGCAGTAGGTGTCTGCTGCAGAGCTGTGGTGAGACTGGGGTTGAGTTTGAGAGGAGTGGAGGGAGAGGGGAGGCTGTGCAGTCAGCCTGCCTCTTCCCTGGCTGGAGTCTGCTGTTTTCTTGATGACATCCACTCTGACTGAGATGATGTGAGATTTTAGTATATTTTAGTTAGGGTTTCTCTGATTGCCAGTGAGGCAAATTATTCCTCCGTATGTTGTTTCTTGGCCATTTCTGTTTTCATCTTTTGAGAACTGGTTGCATTTTACTAGCCCATTTAACATTTGGGTTGTTTGACTTCTTGGTGTTTTTGTTGTTGTAGTTCGTATATTCTGAAGTTATTGCACTGTTTCTTCCATCCAAAATAGTTTTGTTTTCCCAAGCAGGTACTCAGTGTAGAAGAGAAATCACCTTAGATTTTTCCATCTCATTTTTTCTTTTATATCAAATGTGTGGGTGTTTAAAACTAGAGTTGCAGGCTGCTATATACCACCAGCTGGTTGCTGGGATTAAACCTTGTTCTTGGAAGATAATTCAGTAATCTGAACTGTGGAGTCTCCCCTCAAGCCTCTAATTTTTTTCTTTAGTTTATATTTTGTGTGAAATTTCATTCATTCATCACTCCATTCACTTGGATCTTCTCCAGCTTTTAAATTCATACAATGAAAACTAACAAAAGATGAAAGGTATCAAGATCACAATAAAAATGAAACTCATGGGAAATTGTTAAAATGTAGAAATTTTCAAAAGCAGAGTATCACAACATTCTCAGCAGAATTAATACTCAAGAGGAAATATATCTGGAAGTGGATTTCAGTAATTCCTAAGAGAACATAATGGAGAGTTTAAAATTTTTCATAAGCGATTAGATGCTAATAGAATCAATCATGACTTTTTAGGTCTTAAATATAGCGTAGATAACATTTACTGTGATTTAATTACAGGGTAATTCTCTGTTGAAAGTAATTTTTTCATCTGTCACAGGCTCCTCTTCGAATTTTCTGGCATTTACCCTCCCTCCCTCCCACATAGATACTCTTATATAAAACTAAAATCTCAGCTACACACATGAGAGAGAACACGTGTCTTTTTTTTTTTTTGTTTTTTTTTTGTCTTTCTGAGCCTGCATTATTTCATTTGATGTAATATTTTCAAATTCTATAAATTTTCCTGCATGTTGTATAATTTTACTTTCCTCTGTGGCTGAATAAACCCACTGTGCATATGTGTACCATATTTTCATTGTCCATCCATCTGTTGATGGTCATCTAGGCCCAATCTGTTTCCCTGCTATTTTGAATATAACAGTGGTAAACGTGTGTGGAGGTATCTCTATGGAAGGTACGGAGCCTGTGGAAATTGCCCAGGAATTGTGTAGCAGGGCTTTATGGAAGTTGTGTTTGTAGCTTATGAGAAACCTCCACACTGATTTCCACAGTGGCTTTATAGTTATATCCCCACGAGTTGCAAATAAATCTTTTTTCCTCACCCTGCCACCAGCATTTGTTGTTCTTGAGATAGCCAGTCTGACTGGGATGAGCTAGGCTCTCAAAGTCATTTTAATTTGTATTTTCCTGATGTGTAAGGATGGTGAACATTTTAAAAAATATTTATTGGTCCTTTAGTGTCTTCTTTTGAGAACCCTCTGTTCAGCTTTTCAGCCTGTTTCTTATTATGTTGCTTTTTTTTTTTTTGGTTTCTTGAGTTCTTCTTGTGTTGTCAATACTGACTCCTCCCCCATTCTGTAGGCTGCCTCTTTACTTGATTAGCAGTTTATTTGCTATTCAGAAGCTTTTTAATTTCTCAAGGTCCCATTTGTTGATATTTGGCCCTATTTCCTGCTGCTGGAGTCATGTGAAATGCTTCCTGTGCCCATACCTTACATTTTCCTCTAGCATTTTCAGAGTTTCAGGTTGAATGTTAAGGTTTTTGATCCATGTAAAGTTGATTTTTGGCAGAATGAGAGATACAGGTCTAGTTTTGTTCTTCTACATGTGGCTATCCAGCTAGTGCTGTTTTTCCCAGTGTGTATTATATGCACTTTTGTGGTGTTTTTATTTTTATTCATTTTGTTTTTTAGGGAGTAATATAAATTGAAGGGGAAAAAGTACAACTAAATAATAAAGAATTTTCCTCTGCTCTTTTGTTCTGCTTTCAAAGATACTTTTTGTTTTCTAGGGATTTGTCCTGGCTGTTACTATTGCACGTGAAGCGATTGATGAATTTCGACGTTTTCAGCGAGACAAGGAAATGAATTCACAGTTATATAGCAAGCTTACAGTAAGAGGTGAGCAAGAGACTTTTAATTCTTCTACATATGCTTAGTATGAGCATGTTAGAGTTAACACAGAAAGGGAGCATGCTCAGTCTGTTCTTGAAATCTCACATGACTGTATATAGGCTCCAAATTCCTTACAGTGTATAATGCTGCAATTTCAGGTAGAGTTTTATTCATTTTCTTGATGCTTACATGTATGTGTTGTGCATGTGTACATATGTTTATTTCATATTTATTCACAAACACATGTTGCATTCACTCACACAAACACATATGATATGCTCTTTAACAGATTTGAAAGAAACCCAGGTGCTATGTACACATGCTGTGTGGTATACAATAGTACTTTAAAGTATGTCTTCTTTTTAAGCACACCCATAGAGGTCAGTGTTCATAGCATGGCATTAAGTATCTGAAATAAATGTCATCATCCAGTGTGGCCATGGGTGTATACACACAGTGTTCCCTACTCCACATTCAGGCCTTTACAAATACTTAAAGAGCTCATTTTCCTCATTTCCCAGTCTCTAGTTGAAAATGGAGCAGTTTGTCAGGAAGAGAATGGGGCACACTGATTGAAACAGCCTTTTGTGACAGTAGAAGACAGACCTGATGAGGACATAGTGTGGGGCACACTGAAACTCTAAATGACAGTTATAACCCTGGAGTTATGTTGAAAAGTAAAATCAGAGTGGGTATTGTATGTTCTGTCTGAATGTGGGCATATATAATGAATAAATTACATCAAATAATCCCCTCAAGCTGTTTGTTTTTAATACCTTAATGAGTATATGTGACTTAAGATTAATTGATTTAAGATTTACTGATCTGTGTTTTTGCTCTATTCATCAAGTTGTGTAGTCATCACCATCATCTAATTTTAGAACATTTTAGTATTCCCCAAAGAAACCCAAAATTCACTGGATCACTTCATTTTTTCCTCCTTTTATTCCATTAAAGTTGTAGGTGACCTCTGCTCTACTTTTCTGTCTCTGGTTTTGCCTACACTGGACATTTGTATGTGTGGAGTCAGATGTGAGGTCTTCTGTCATTGCCTTCTTTACTTTGGCATGTTTTCTGGGCTTATACATGTTGTAGTACCAAGTAGTATTTTCTTTTGTTGACAAGTAACATCCCACTGCATGACAGACCACATTGGTAGGCATTTGAGGAGTTTGTATCCTGTGACTGTTACAAATAACCAGCACTCCCATGAACACCGGATACCAGATTTTCATAAACATTGTTTTTGTTTCTCTTGGTTGTATTCCAGCAGGGACATTGCTAGGCTAGGTAATGACTCTGTTGAGCATTTGGAAAGAACCACCATGTTGTTTTTTAATTGGCTACATCATTGGTGTTCTTGCTAGCAGTGTACATGCTTTCTGATTTTGCCATGCCTTCACCAGTACTTGTTATTGTCTGCCATGTTTATTGTAGCAGTATGGGTTTTATTTGTATTTGCTAGTGATTATTGAGATTGAGTGTTTTTGTATGTTTACTGTTCATTTGCATATCTTTGAATAATTGTATATTTATTTCCTTCAACAACTTTTTAACTGAGCTGTTGGTCTCTCTGTTGCTGAGTTGTAAGCATTCCTTAGCTATCTTGGGTAAGCCTTTGCCAGATTTATGATTGCAGATAGTCTCTCCCATTTTGTGGGCCTGTATCTTCACTTTCTTGATGCATTAAAATTTTGTTTGGTCTAATTCATCCAGTTTTTTCTCTTGTTTGTGCTTTTGATGTTGTAGCAAAGAAAGCTGAAACTGTAATGATTTCTCTTTTCTTCTAGTAGCTATAGACTTAGTTGTACATTTAAGTCTCATCTGTTTTCATATACAGTGTGTTATATGGGTCCACGTTCATTTTCATAAATATGAAGTTGTTTGGTACCATATGCTAAAAGAGTCCCACTCTCTACTGTAGTTTTTTACATTATTAAAAGAAATGATGTGGGTGGGGAGCTGGCTCAGTCAGTAAAGTGCTTGCTGTACAAACATGAGCACCTGAGTTAGGATCCTCAGAACCCCTGTCAAAAGCTGGGTACTGTGGTGAACTTGGGGAATGAGAGAGGCAGATAGCCACAGTTCACTGATATGGCTAGACTATGGCCAGTGAGTTCTAGGAATCTGCACAGTCTAGCCATGTCAGTCAGCTCCAAGTTTAGTGAGAAACATTGCCCCCAAAATTAAGATGGAGTGCAATTGAGGAAGACACCCAACATTAACCTCTGACCTCCACCTATGTGTGCATGCACATGGTAACACATATACGTACTAGGAAGAAGGACCCTCAAATGGCCAGGTAAATTAAGTTTCACTTTATACTATTTTGAGAACAGTTTATAAATTCTAGCTTATTGTGAAATTAGTTTTACTTTGGTGTTTATAGTTAAGTAGAGTGTGTTAGTGATTGAAGTGGTGATGTCAGTAAAAATTAGTAAGTGTAGTGATTATGTCAACATGCAGAGTAGGCAGCTCCATGTGCCTGTCCTTTGGCAGAAATGCTGAAAAGCCAAGCAGAAACTGACAGAACCAAGTTGATGACAACTTTGGAGAGCATTAAGAGTTTTATAGCATGCATAAGATTGTGAACTACAGATAAAGGCACTGAAGAAAGGGTTAAGAGATTTTTCTTCTGTTTATGGTTCCTCTGGCTCTGCAGCCTCTTCAAGTCTTGAAGATGCAGTCCCTTTTGGAAGAGCAAAAATTATTTAAATAAGAGAACTCTTGTTGGTCTTTCTCTGCAGGTGATGTGGAGGAGTGACTTAAGGCAAGAGTCTTTGGCTCACTCTTCTTGGAACACAGGCAGGAGACCTGAGAAGCAGCAAGAGGCCTGAGCTCTAGTGTGGTCAAGTGACAGGCAGCAGAGTAAAGGAGGGGAAATCTTTATTCTACTTGGGTATTAAAAATATCCATTATACTGGAGAGTTCTGAGTCCTTTGTGTAGGCTGAAAAATAGGAAAATGGTCAGAAAAGGCCCGAGAAATTCTTTGGCTTTTGCTTGACTGTCTATGCTCAGTGCAGGTAGGAAGTGATGGCTAGGGCAAGAGTTATGAACGGCCTCATTTGTTGGCTACACCCTGAAAGAGGACTGGAGGACAGTCTACAAAGAACGGGACACTTTTTGTTTTCTTCCTGTCTCCTCTTCATATTCAAAGGAATTTAAAAACATTGGCTGGTGAATATAAGTTGATAGAAGAGAACTGTAAGAGAACACAGCTGACAAAGAATACGTGCTTTATAAAATCACTCAACACATTTTCAGCATAAATAAAACAAAACCAACTTAGAATGGGAGGATTATCTGAAACATCTTATTTCCAAATTTACTGGTTTGTCCACTTTCCCACAAAGATTAAGAAGCTGGCAAAGAAACATTCACAAAAGAACTTTACAGACTCCTTCTGATGAAGGTCAAGTGTTGCACTACAAGACAAGAAGTTTAAAGCAACTGTCTTACTCCCAATGAAGATGGCAAGGAAGTGATGGGAGAAATTGCAGAAAGATATCAAGAGAATTATATGTGAATATATAGAGACTAACTGTAAAGATTTAGAAACTCTATGAATATGTAAGAATTGTGGAGCTGAAAATTGGCTAACAGATGAAAGAAACTTAGCGGAAGGTTTTAGTAGCAGATTTGAGCGGCCTGGAATGTCAGTATCCTTTACTCTGTCAGTTGAAATGATCAGTCTGAGGGTCATAAATCAAACAAAGGAGCAGCTCTTGGGAGGCATTAGAACAACATGATGTGTACTGACCTGTCCATCTTAGAAATGCTAGGAGAAGAGGCAGGGGAAGGACAGCAGGGGAGAGAAATGGCCAGAAGCTTGCTCTGTTTGACCAGAGACATGAACCTGTGCCTTCAAGATCCAGCTACCCCAACCAAGAAGGATAAGAAGAAGCGGCCTGCACTGAGGCACAGTCAGCCTGATGAAACCTGATGTTACAGAGGAAATCCTCAAAGCAAAGCAAATGGTTCAGATACAATGTGCTCAGATCACAGAAGTCATGTAGGTGATAGGAGCATATTTTTTTAAAGCAATGAGAATATAAACTATCAGGAATTCTATGTAGTAAAACCCTGAGTTAAAACTGAAGAAGGAATTAAGACATTCTTAGATAAAATTCCCTGATAACCTTTAAAATTTTACTTATGTATGCATATATGTCTATGTGTGTATGTGTGTATGCATGTGTTTATTGTCTGTGCATGGCATACATGTGGATGCTAGAGGGCAACTCACTCCTTAGGAGTCCGTTCTCTTCTGCCATTTGTGTTCCAGGGACCCAACTCAGATGATCAGGCTTAGCAGCAAGTGGCTTTACATATTGAACCTTCTTTTTTGTCCACTGATTGTCTTTTATGCACTGAAGGAAATTGTCAAAAAAGTGGTAAGGGCTAGAGAGATAACTCAGCAGTTATCTCTTGGCTGCTATCAGTGATCTTCTTGGCATAGGGCACAGGTTCAGTTTCCAGCACCTATCACAGATGGCTCACAACCTCCTATAATTCCAGTTCCTCTTTTAGCCTCAGATGGCTCACAACCTCCTGTAATTCCAGTTCCTCTTTTAGCCTCTTCAGGCTACATAGATATAATATTAGAAAAACAAATATTAAGAAAGAAAAACAGAAAAGGAGAAATTATGTCCAGACCTGATAAAGATAGGTAAAGAACTTGGCAATTTACTAGAAACTCAACTTAAAAATGGACAAAGAATCTAAATAGATACTTTTTCAAATAAGATGGAGAAATGACCAATAAGTACATGGTGTTCATTTAACAGTATTAATTCATAGGAAAATGCAAAGAAAACCTCAGCAAGGTAATCCTCCTGCTTAGGCTATCACTGAAGTACTGTAAAACAACTAAGTATTGGTGGTGGTTCTAGAAATCCTGGAATCTTGGAACATTGTTTATGGTATTATAAATGTCTCATCAATCACAGAATATATTTTTGTACTTCCTTCATGGTTAGATAGATTTTAGAACAGAGATCCAAGAATATTTGCCCATGATTATCATAGTTTTTAATATTCATGATAGCCAAAGTGAAAACAGTCTACCAGTGGCTAATGCCTAAACAAAGAGCACTGCATTCAGTCT
Organism: Cricetulus griseus; assembly: GCF_003668045.3. NCBI lineage: Eukaryota > Metazoa > Chordata > Mammalia > Rodentia > Cricetidae > Cricetulus > Cricetulus griseus. The sequence continues at coordinate 234,457,153 of NC_048595.1, forward strand.
GCATATGCTTCTCAGTCATGAAAGGAATGAAAGGCTGATAAATGCAGAACGGGGTTGAACATTGAAAACTTGTATGAAAAAAGCCAGACCCAAAAGATTACACATTATTTTATTTTATTTGTGTGAAAGAGCTTGGCTAGGTAAGTTGTGGAGATAGAATGTAGATTAATTAGTTGCTGAGAACTGGGAACAGAAGGGAGCAAGTGCCTACTAGGGGAGAACGTTTGGAACTTGATAGCACAGGTTGTACAGCACTGTGCGAATGACACAGGTTGCCTTAAAATAACTGTATGTATGTTATGTCAGTTCACAGAAAACGCCATAAAGTGCTGAGGATTGCTTTTTCTTTGGCTCTTTTTCTTGTTTTGTCCTATTCTGATTTGTTTTATTACTTTAATTTATTATTATTTAGATACCCTTTTTTTTTTTCTTGCTTTTGTTTTGTCTTTCAAGATAGGGTTTCTCTGTGTAGAACTGGCTATCCTGGAACTCTCTTTGCAGACCAGGCTAGCCTGGAACTCACAGAATCTGCCTGCCTCTGCCTCTAGTGTTGTGTTTAAAGGTGTGCACCAGCACGGCCAGGCCCCTTTGCTTTCTAACAAGAGACAGAAAGGGAGTAAATTTGGATGGGAGGGGGAGTGGGGAGGATCTTCGAGGAGTTGGGGGAGGGGAATCCATAATCAGAATATAGTGTATGAAAAATATTTTCAATACAAGAAAGAGAGAGAGAAGAGATATATCTCAAGCAGCCTAATGGAAAGACACCATTGAACTAAAAGAAAGTAACGTGAAAGTACAGGTTTACAAATGACCAGATTAAACCAGAAGTGATCAAATATTTTAAAGTTCTACAGTAATTGGGGTTGGGGATTTAGCTCAGTGGTAGAGCGCTTGCCTAGCAAGCGCAAGGCCTTGGGTTCGGTCCTCAGCCCTGGGGAAAAAAAGACAAAAAAAAAAAAAAAAAAAAAAGTTCTACAGTAATCACATATTCTGTTGGTATTGTTTACATATGCTGCCAGATCCTGGGACATTTGAGGACTTTGTAAGAAGAAATAGAAAATGTCTATGAACCTTTGTATTGAGATTAATTAAATTTCAAACTCTGTTATTTTATACAGAATGAGGTAGTCCTTTTTAAATACCTTACAATAATCACCAGTTAATAATGATTTAATTAAATAATACATTGCTTTGTGACTGAGTACATTTTACTAATACTTCATCATAAATACATGAGAATATATGAGCTTAAAATATATGAGAATAATCCAATTTATTATATAGTCAAATAATAGAAAGTCAAAAAACAACATTGGCCAGATTACTTTTATTAGAATTTTTCCAGTGTATCATGTGGCTTCAGGAAAAAAATAGATTATCTGTAGTCCAAAACCCCCACACTTACTTAGCAAGCAAGTCAGTTTACTATTTATCTTTTATAATTATAAAATTTCAAATATAAAACCAACTGCCTTAGAAAAAAGTTTACTATTTATGTTTTATCATTATAAAATTTTAAAATATAAAACCAACTGCTTATAAAAATAGTTAACTTTTTGATGGAGAAAGCAAAATTTCATTGTCCATACTAAATAGAAATTAGCTTCTGGAATTCCAAAGGATTTTATCTTCTTAGCCATGCAGAGCTGTCTGATGGTTGTTTTCATGTGTCTACTAGATGGATAACAGCATGGCCATATGTGTTTGAGATGGTATTTTGTATTAAATCAGAGCTGAATAAAAATAAAAGGTTGAGGAAGACATTACTTTTATGGACTCTCCACTTCTCTAGTGTTTGAGCTCAGCATACTTTAAAACAGTGTCAGCAGGTCTGTTTCAAATGCAGATAGCAGTACACCTTTTTTAATGTCAGCTACCACTAGCAGTGATGGAAGACGTGAGAGTTTTACACGTGGAAATGCAAACAATCTCTGCTTTGACACCATTCCTAGTGTTGTCACCATCACTCAGAGTGCTTTTGTGAGCTACAGAGGAGACCTGTTGGAATGGCAGTGGCGGTGGCTTCCTTTTGTGCTTTGCCATGGTTGTAATATATTACTGCAGTTCACAAGCACATTTGATGGAAGGGAGCTGGGGAAATGGTCTGTTACTGCTTTTGTAAAGGAATGCCTCTTCTTACTTTAAATATGCTAATGTTCTGAAAACACTTTGTTTGGAAGCACAAGCTGTCCAAGTAGAATATTAGTTGTCTTTTGGAACGAATTTTGAGCTGGCTCTTTGCCTCACTCACTCTCTAATAAGCTGCCCACCTTGCACAGGAGTTAACCATAAATGTGGCTGCTACTTGTCTCTCTTTCTCCTGTCTGTGACTGAGTTACTAGTTGTTGCCGTCATCCATGGTTCTCAGATGCTATTCCACTGAAGCCTGTACAGGAAGAGAGATTTCCCTTATGCAAACTGGACAACTAAGTATTGCACAAACACTTCTATTCATGCAGTAAAGGATGAGGATACTGAAAGTGCACTTTCAGAAATTGGTGGTGTTGGTATGGTCTATGGGTGGTGTTTTGGGTCCTCTGATATTAAAAGGTACTCATCAGACACCTGTGTAGGACCATGTAAAGTGGTTTAACAAAAGCAGTCTTGAAGCTCCAGAAAAGTGACCTAGGTGGCTCCTTGTGTCCTAGCCTTGTTCTAGAGGTCTTGTCTAAAGCGAAGCTAGTAGGGAGACCAGTATTATTTGACTTCCAGAAATAACAATTTCTAACCCAGTTACAATCAACTAGCCAAGGGAGAATATGGCATCTCACAGTCAGAAATAAGAGGTACTGAAAACATAAATCTTCATCTTTTTTGTTTGTTTTGCAATAGAGTTTTATTATGCAGTCCTATTTGGTCTGAAACTTGCTGTGCAGGCAAGAGTGGCCTTGAACTCACAAAGATAAGCCTGTCTTTGCCTCCAAGTGTTAGAATTACAGACACAGGCCACCACATGGGGCCAGAAGTCTTCCTCTTTTAATTTTCAGGCTTGTATGTAAGAGATGCTTCTGAGCTGTAAAAGATACATTATTACAACTGAAAATATTTTTTTCCAGATAGGTATGCATGTCACAGCACATCACTCATTCTGAAGTTTAAAGCTATTCAGCTACTGAATATAGCATTTAAAGTTAAACATATAAGCATTAAAGGTGTTTATATTAGGTGGGATTGCTGTTACTGAAATGAAATACCATGACCAAAAAGCAAGTTAGGGAGGAAAGGGTTTATTTGGCTTACACTTCCACATTGCTGTCCGTCACTGAAGGAGATCAGGACAGGAACTCAAACAGCTCCGACCCTGGAGGACGGAGCTGATGCAGAGCCATGGAGGGGTGCTGCTTACTGACTTGCTCCTCATGGCTTTCTCAGCCTGCTTTCTTATAGAACCAGGATCACCAGTCTAGGGATTTCACCACCCACCATGGGCTGGGCCCTCCCTCCCCCATCAATCTCTAATTAAGAAATGCCATACAACTGGGTCTCATGGAGGAATTTCCTCAGCTGAGGCTCCCTCCTCTCTTCAGTCTCTAGCTTTCGTCAAGTTAACATAAAACCTGCCCGAACAATGTGTAAAAAATATGCCTGGTGTTGATTTGAGTCACTGTAAATTTACAGAATTATGTTTGCTGTGTGATCAAGGGTTCTGGGATAGAGCTGTTTTGTTAATGGGACAAGTGCAGGGTGAGAGTAAGCAAAGAGCACTATGTAGGTGTAGAGTTGAGGTACTAGGTGGGCACAGAGCAGTGAAAACAGGAATAGACATTGAGAAAAGGCAAAAAACTGATTTGAGGTCAGTTATAAAGAACTTGTATATTATTATACAAATCTTAATTATTTTCTAAGTTATGTCAAATAGTGGAAGTTTGAGGGCGAGATAAGCCTAATGTCTAGGTTTTCAGTTCTTGGGAATTCAGACTGAAGCAGAGAAATTACAGTGGAGTCTATTTTGAGTTATGTTCTGCATATACAGGTTAAAATGAAGAGTGTCCCTGGAACTGAGAGACCGGGCATGTGTGTAAGGAGTTTCCTTGGTCTTTGCCTAGAGGAAGGCTCAGTTCTGGGATAAGCCACGTGGATGCTTTTCTCTGGCAGGGCCGCTCAGCCGTTGTACCTTGGCAGCACAGTGACCTGTCATATGGTGACTGTAGAGCAGGTGGCTCCTCTAGTGCCCAGAGGGTTCCCCGCCAGACAATGGAAGGAAACTTCCTGTTCTATAGGGACAAAGTTACCAAATAAAAAAGCAGCCTCATGAGTGTAAGGTTAAACTGTCCAGGAAATGAAAACAATGTGACCAAATCTTCAAAATATAAAAATGTGAACTTTTAACTAGGCAGATTTTAGGCAAATGCTATATGGTTTAATGTTTAGCCTTTTATAGTTTGCTTTTTAAAGGATAGTCTTTCTATATACCCACAATTACCTCAAACTCCTGTGGTCAAGTGGTCCTCCCCCCCTCAGCCTTCTGAGTGGTGGTGGAGGCAATGGACATACACCACTATGACCAGCTTAGCCTTGTAATATTTTGTTCATAGCATAGAATTATTAATGTCTCAGAGCTCTTGACACTATTCACCATAAACTTTTCCCTTAAACATGTAATCACTGATTCCATAGAAATGAAAAGCAGTCACTATAGCATGTCTGAATACTAAAGGCCATTGCATACATGTTATGTCTGTTACCATACAGTGATGTAGCCAACCTTTTGTGGGCTTAAGGGTTCTATAAAAGAATTAAAAAAAAAGGGATGTGCCTTCTATGTTTTAAAATTATTTTAAACATTGTACTATATTACATCATTTAACTACAGGTTTTTCTTTTCTTTTCCTGTCTTTTTAAATGTGTGTATTATTTAAAATGTAAAAAGGCAGAAGGAAGGCAAAGTGAATTGGCTGGCCAGGAGAGAAAGTGAATTGAAAGACAGCATAGGGATTCCGTGGAGAGAGGCCAAAAAGTCCGTGGCAACCCTTACTATTTCATACTTAGCTGTGAGAACAACTGGCTGGAAGATTAGCGTGACCATGTTTGCAGTGATTAAAGGACTAATTATTTTGTAAGTGTTTTCTGCCAGTGTTTAGACTTACACTCACTGACTGGGAAGCTATGGTAAGATTTGTTTTACATATAATTCTAAAAGAGCATTGCTGTCTGATGAATAAAAAGTGGTTGTAGCCTTTCTTGGTTTGCCTCATTGAAGAACACAGGAAAATCTAATAGTAAAGATGTCCCATGTGCTAAACAAAGCAACTCCAGAAATAGTGGTGTCAGACTTGGCTTCTTTGGAGGTATTTAGGAAATAAGTCTTAATAAGAATTTGATAGGAGTAAAATTCAGTAATAAATCTGGGTATGTTAGTTTTTGGTAAAGCCCCAACTCTGCTGGCAGTTAGAATAAAATGAGTGTAAAAGCTGCAAACAAACCTATTGGTGTGATAGAGCTGTGGCTATGAAAACGGACCCATTGGGTGGTTGGCTGCCCTAAAAGGCAGAGGAAGGCTGAGACAGGAGGAGGGAATGATTTGCCTGAGTTTTCTGATAATCTGCTTATCATCACATTGTACATAATATTTTGTAGTTACTCAAGTATAATACATATTCATCTTTATCAGTAGCTATTCCATATTAGGTAGACAGATATTAAGAATTTACTCAAATATGTACATAGAAAAATTATCCAAAGCGGATACTTTTAGTAGTGAAATTGTCAGTTTTCAGTTCTGTGCTATATTGGCAAAGATACTAGTGAATGATGATTATATATATATATATATATATATATACATATATATATATATATATAATTTTCGTTACTTTCTCTGTGTGTTTTGTGCCAACCAGTGTAATTTGTGGGATTAAGGGTTTGTACATCTCCATAATATTCAGTTTCAGTCACCAAATTATTTTTTTAGTAATGCTCGTGACCATTGCTAACTTCACTGAGAACTGAAACACTGACAGACTGTGTGAAGAACCTTCCACATGTGATACTTACCCCAGTTTTCAAGAGGAAACCCTTGATCTGTTGTTTTTGCTATTATTAGGGCTACTTAATTGTGTTGAGTAGTTTAGTAACAAGATTGTGTGTGACTGTGTATCTAAAGTATAACTTGAATATGAAGAGAGACAAATTTCTGGTTTTAATTTTTTAAAATTTTGATTTGTTTTTGGCCCTAGAACTATGTTAAAGTGTTACTTATCAAAAGTTACTCTTGGTGTTCTTTGTTTCCCTGAGTTGATTGTACTTCTTCTTTCTTTTAAGGTAAAGTGCAAGTTAAGAGCTCAGACATACAAGTTGGAGACCTCATCATAGTGGAAAAGGTTGATGCATTTTTAATATATTTTAGATCTGTATGTACATCAGTCATTAATATTAGCTTAATTGCAAGTAACTTCTATTTCGGAGGAGTTGTTGAACTAGATGTTTTAATTCTTAACGTGTGTTTATAAGATTTGATGTATTTTAACTAAATTTAAATATTTACATTCTCTGTTTTGCTAAGGTATATTTCAATGTCTTTAGATAAAGCCCTATTTTTTAATGTAAGACCTGTGTTAATTGCTTAATGTATCTCATTTGACCTGAGAATTATGTTCAAAATGTTAATTCTATATCAGTTTTCAGAATTTACTTGTTCAGATGGCTATATTATATATAATTATTGGCTCTAATTCTTATGGTTTAAAATTTTAAAAAGAGAAAGTGAATGAAAGCTAAAGAGCACTAAAAAAGTAGTTTAGGCCATGATAAAAGAAGCCATGTTCTAAAAAAACAAGTCAGGCATGGAGAGTGGATGGATAAGCAGGGTGCTGGCTTTCTCCTGGAGTGCTTGCTGTCCCTGCCTTGTCTGTGACATGTAAGGGCCTGTGTACACTGCGTATGTCTCTCTCTGTAAGACATTTTCCTGGTGTGCTATCTCTGCCTCATTCTGTGATGTATGGGCGCTATGCACACCACTGGGGTATGTAATGTTAGTGCTGTGAATGTGTCTTCTCTGGAAGGTATTATTCTGCCATCTATATTCTTGGGAAATTCCTTGTTGACTTTTAAAAGTCTCTAGGGCAGATTCCCATTTGCCTTCCTCCAGAGCTGTCTGCAGTCTGTGGCACTGGCTGACATCTTGGCTGCCTAGGTACTTCTTCCCATAGAAATGAACTTCTCGTTACTTTATTCTGTATACAGGCAATGTGGTCTGATTTCACTGCATGCACAGGATACTAAAACAAACATCTACAGTGTTTCATTGTATAAATTCTAGAAATTACTAGCCTGTATCCATTCAACTTCTGGAAAATTTCTGCTTTATTTATGGATTTTACTTACTTACGCTGTTACAGAGTTTCAGCGTATGACCATCCTGGTATCTTTGTATACTTATGCAAGACTGTAAGCATACAGACTCTTGTTTCCTTCCTGTCATAGGCCAGATGTCTGCTGTGCTGATTATACAGCTGCATGGTGCTTGACAGTGAACCCATGGCCTCCTCTATGCCAAGAACCTTTTGTTGTAATTTAAATATTATATATTAAATTTAGAAGGGAAGGGAAAGGAGCAGTTATGAAATAGCTAAAAATGTTAGTGACTGTACAGAGTGTAGGCATTGTAGGGAATTTTAAGCTGTAATTAGTAGAGCTGATAGTTTTGAAGTCAGATTAGATTAACTATAATATTTTTATGCCACACTTGAAATATGGAAGAGCTTCATGCCTTTTGTTAAATATTGTACTTGGGACTGGGGATGTGGCACTTATGTACAAGGCTTTGTTTAGCTTGACTCCTAGTGCATGCATATAAACAACAATGACAGAAAGAACAATAAAAAAAATAAAACAGCTTTAAGGCTTGGTCCATACAAAAATTTAAGTAAGGAGTGAAGTGAATTCACTTTACTGTTGATGTATTTTCCATGTACTAGTGGCCCGACAGTACATTTGCTATACTGAATGTTTGAGTGCTGCTACTACTTATGAAATCAGCTTCACTGACTTGAGTAGGGTGAAGCAAGATGTGTAGTTAATTAAACAAGGTCTGTGGCGTTTGGGGCTGCTTTGTTGGTGTCAAGGAAAATGTCCAGTAGAATAATGAAAAGTAAAACAAAAACAACAGAGAAGTTGCACTCGTAATTTAGAACATTTGTAAAGGAAATATCCAGGTATAGATTCATTCCTTGGGCCTTTAAAGAGGATTTGACCTTAGTTTTATACAGTAATTGTCGGAAAATAGTTAGGGTGGAACACTTACCCTCATTTTATAAGGCCTGGATTATCATTGTACCATCACCAGAGGGAGGACAGTTACAACAAAAGAAAACTAGACAGGAAAATCTTGAGGAAACATTTACCAATTGCTGTCAATAATAAGTAAAGTTCTAAGTCATATCCCAGTATGGTCACCAAAAGGATTTAAGTTTCATTCTAGAATGATCTGTCCTATCAGTTTACCAGAAAAAAAAAATCATACAATCATTTTATTGGGTGTCAGAAAGCATTCGACTAAGTCAGTACCCACTCTTGATAATTGTAAGCCTGCTGGCTTGGTGATAAGGAGCCTCATGTAGTTAAAAATACCTAGAGAACCCTATAGAACATCATGTGTCACAGAGTTAAATGGATGCCTCCTGTCTGAAAACAAGAATGTTGTTTTTACCACTCTTAACTTACCTAACAGCTCTAGTTTCTTAAACAGAACAAAGACAAAGTTGCACAGATTGGGAAAGGAGACAGTAAATGTCCTTATTTGCAGATGGGATGCTAGGGAATGTAGGAAATCCAAAAAAAATCTATACAAGTTGAAAACAGTATATTCAGCAGGGTGGCAAGCTTTAAGGCCAGCACACAAAAATACATCCTTACTTCTGTAAAATAACAGACCATGTGGAAACAAATGAAAAATGTCCTTCCTGTGAAATTCAACTGTTAAGCATGCTGAAATCTACAGTATATTGATGAAAATAATCCAAGAGGACCTCAGAAAATAGGTCTGTTCTTGGGGGATGGCATTTTATAGACCTTTGGTATTGAAAAACAAAGGCCCTGTAAATTTGACAGGGATCTTGTCAAAGTCACCAGAAGCTTCCTTCCCTTCCTTTTCCTTACATCTCCCCTCCCCCTCTTCCTGCCCTGTCTTTCTTTTCTTTCTCGTCTCTGCTCCCCATCATTTTCTTCTCTCCCTAATTAAAGAAAAAAAAATGACACAGATAGTCTTACTCCAAAGACAATTTAGAAAGGCACAGGTTTGGCCACAGCTAAGGCAATCTGGAAAAGGAAGGAGAACACAGTGGGAAGAATCTCTGTTCCTATGTGGAGGCCTGTTACAGAGCTACATTAATCAGCGTAGTGCAAGTAGGAGGGATGGAAACAAACACTAATGAAAACTTAAGGAGAACCCTGAAATAGGCCACCCAGATAAGCACAAGTCACTCTTCAAAAAGGTACAAAAGCAATTAAAAATAAAAAGGAAACTTTCAAAAGATAAATTAAAGCATCCATAGGTTAAAAAGACAACCTTGAACTTACTAGAAAAACGTAAAACTTTTAGAGAAAAAGAACACAGGAGAGTATGTCCTGAACCTAGACCTTTAAAATATAAATATTTTATAAACATAGACCTTTAAAATAAAAATATAATTCATAGATAATATATCAAAAGAATATCACATACTAAAAAATCTAGTAATTGCATCTTATTAAAATTTAAAAAAATTTGGAAAGAGCCATGATTAAAGTATAGGTACCAATAATAATTGAAGAAGAGATTATGCATTTGAGAGGGATTGGAGGCAGGCATTGGAGCGGGAGAGGAATGGAAAGTGTGTAAATATGCTACTCGGGTAGGAAACCCTCAATAGAAGTTAAAGTGCAAAACATACAAGGGGCCAGCAGGATGGCTCAGCAGGCAAAGCCTGAACATCTGAGTTTGATTCCTGGGGCCCACATGTGGAAGATGATAACCTACTATAGCAAATTGTCCTCTGATTTAAACAAAACGTTAATAAAAACATTTAAAAAGTAGAAAAGCTATGAAGTCTGTATTGGGCGAAAACTTTGGAGCACTGTTTCAGGCTACCCTACTTAGAAACAAACCCCTTGCGTGAGGGGGTGAAAAGCACCAACCACTCAGGCACTGGGAGTGAGTTTTGGTATGTACAAGGGTGTCTTTCATTGATAGCTTGACCCTGAGGGTTCTAGTAGGATGGGGACAAAGGAAGCACCTGAGCTGACCTCATGCTTTCTGGCAAGAAAGCACAGACACCCAGAGGTCAAATACCCACATGTTTTCCGGAGAAATCCAGGGGGCCACCACTATAACCTCATCCCAAAATTCCTCCAGATTGGTTACCAGGGGCCTTATACCAGGGGCCTTAACCTTAAGGCCCCTGGTAACCAATACTGATTTTAATGCCCTCACCTGAGGCTGCTTACAGTGGGAGGGTAAGTTCCCCATTCTCTTAATGGCCGGAGAGGTAGACAAGAATGAAGTCTAAAACAAAGACAGGCTAGAACAAAAACAGGAAGCATGTCAGACCTAAGTGTAGTAGATGTTCTTACCTAATGCACCAGGGGTACCAGGCCAACACACCAACTAACAATCTAAGCAACAGAGGAGAGGCTACCTTAAATGCCCTCCCCTGATAATGAGATGGATGACTAATTCATATGCCTTCGTATGGCCTTCATCCAGCAGCTGGTGGAAGTAGAAGCAGACACCCACAGCTAAACCTTGAACTGAACTGAAATCCAGTTGCAGAGAAGGAGGACTGATGAGCAAAGGGGTCCAAACCAGGCTGGTGAAACCCACAGAAACAGCTGACCTGAACAAGGGAGAGCTCTTGGTCCCCAGACTAATACCTGGGAAACCAGCATGGGACTGATCAGACCCCCTGAATGTGGGTGTCAGTGAGGAGACCTTGGAAATCTATGGGGCTCCTTGTAGTGGATCAGTACTTATCCCTAGCATAGGAATGGACTCTGGGAGCCCGTCCCACATGGAGGGATACTCCCTGAGCCTAGACACAAGGGGGTTGGCCTAGGCCCTATCCAAAGGCTGTGACAGACTTTGAAGACCCCCTACGGAAGGCCTCACCTTCCCTGGGGAGCAGATAGGGTATGGGATAGGTAGGGTGTTAGTTGGGGGGGGGGGCAGGGGAGGAGGAGAGGGAGAGGGACCTGGGATTAACATGTAAAATAATCTTTCTAATTAAAATAAAAAAATAATACTGTTAAAAAAAAAAAAGACAGAAAAAAAGGAGGGTCCCTGCGTTCACCTTCGTGAGGACCAAGGACCTGAATGAAACACTGAACAAGTCACTGAATAGGGGGTGCTGAAAAGCACCTCGAGAGTGAAGAGGAGTCTGAAAGGGTGCAGACAGAAAAAGTGAAAGTGTACCGACATAGGATCCGACGATGCATCTCCAGCAACAAAAGGCAAAGATCAGGTCCCAAACGAAAAACAGTCGCAGTGATGGAAAAAAGAATGCACCCTGATTTAAGAGGGGTTGAGACCCATGACAGCACAATCCACAAGCCCCACAGATGTTGAGGGTTACCCTGCTCAGAAATCCCTTGGGGGAGAAGGTGAGAAGATGCAGCACCAATGACTCAGGCACCGGGAGTCAGTGAGTAGCAGAGCATGCTACAGACTCATTTATTAAGGAAGTTAGACCTGCCTTTGTACCCCCTCGCAAGGCCCTATAATGACTCAGCTGCATGTCCTTTGCTTATTGGTGTCTGTGGGTCAGGTATCTTTCTGTCAGCAGTCTCTGGGCATTGAGGCAGGCTTGGCAGCTTGGCTCAGGGAGGGAGTTCCTGCCTGGCATGCTTGTGCTCACTTGGGCTGGCCTGGGCACCAGGGGCAGGGAGACATGGCTTGGGTAGGGTGGCCACAGTTTCTCCTACAGAGCCCTATATATCTAATAAAGAATTGTTTATGAAATTTGTAAAATCTCCTAACTAAATCTGAGCAGTAAGAGATTTTCACCTTAGGCAGAAGACCTAAGAAAACATTTACCAATGATCGACAGATGAAAAATAGACATATGAAAATATTCTTTATCAGTATTATCACCAAATATTGACTGTGGCAAGAAGGATATGATTTACTTACATATCTCTTGAGAAGACCAGATGTTGTAATTATTCTGGAAAATCACTTGACAGTTTCTAAAGCAGAAAGTAAAACAAAATAAAAACCTGGAATAACTGTCTCATGATCCAACAGTTTGATTCCTGTACATTGGGGCTAGTGAAATGGCTCAACAGATAAAATATGCTTGTTGCTAAGCTCAATAACTTGAGTTTGATCCCTGGGACCTACATGGTGGAGCTCTGACTGCTAAACGGGTACTGTGCCTCATGCATGTGCACTCACATATGTACACATATATAAGTATGATTCCTGTATCTTTGCCACAAATAAGTATTAATTTATGTTGATAACACAGTCCTCTACAGGAATGTTAATCTGCATTCAAGACAGCCAGAATCAGAATCAGTTCAGATACCCTGAATGGATGTCTAGTCAGGATCCTATGTATGAGCACAGCATGGGGGAAAATACAAGACTCTGCTTTTGGAAAGTGAATAGTCTGACATTGCATTCACATTAGCATCCACAGGACAAAAAGACTTAAAATAGATATAACAGAAGAAGTTGTAACTTAGAAAGTTCTAAATGTGATTGAAACATGTTAAAGAAATAGTGAGTGGAAAACAGCACACTTGGGTAGGTTGTTAAGCTAGCAGTGCTTCTGAAATTGACATCTAGATCCATGCTACACCATCTTTAAAACCTTACTGCCATCTATAATTTGCATAGAAACTCGGGGGACTAAGAATAGCTGAAACAATTTGGGGGGAAAAATTTACGCATTTTGCATACTCACACTTCTCCATTTCAGAATATAATAGTAATCTACAGTAGTCAATACAGTGTAGTCCTAGTATAAGTGCAGTGATGGGACTGTGTTTGTGTGTATTCTAGAACTTACGGTTTTTGGTCCCTGAAAGGTTCAGTGGACTAGGAATGCCCTTGGACAGGTGGCTTTCATGCGTTCTGCCATTGGTGGTTAGTTAGGTTGCTTCTTATACTTCTGAACCTTTCTACATCTGTTGTGTAGACATGCTACTCAATATATACCTGGGAGGAAAAGGGGTTTTAAGCATGAACATGTTTCCTCATGGTAGGTCATACACATGGCTGTGAAAAGTGCTGTGTTTGTATGTTTGCCAACCTTGGCATTCTTAGCATTTTCAGTGTGCCTGCTGATATGTGTGTTGTAGGTGTAGTTTTAATATGAGTTTCTCTGGTGTCTTAGTAAATTAGTCACTTTTGTTATGGTCTATATCTTTCTGTACTGTTTGGGTAAGAGCCTGGGAAAAATCTCAAGAGTTTTCCTCTAAGTGGACTTTTCTCTGCTGGCAAGTTTCCAGGCCTTTTTGTCTGGTGGTTCTTACTTTTAGGGAAGTCCAGTTTAGTTATCTTTTCACTTAAAGTTAGATGTTTTCTTTTCAAAATAATTTAGTAGTGGTGTTGATAGAGAAGTCATCTGTTGTTGACCCGCATCGACTTTTAGAGGCTCTGTTATCTTGCTTGGCACATTTTAACTATGGTTTGAGTCAGTTTCTGTATTGCATTACTGGGAAGGCCAGGCATCATCTCCATTTATCCCCTGTAAGTATCTACTTTCCTTTGACCTGTTTCTTGGTAAGACTAATTTTTTTTTTTTTTTTTTTTTCTGACCAAAGTGCTAGTTTTCTCATGGACCTGGTGTTCTCATATGAATGGGTCTAGTTCTGCATTTTCTTGTTTTCCATTGGCATAATTGGCTGTCCTAGTTTAAAGCGCTCTGTCTTAGTCACTGTGGTTTAATGTTCTTTTCCTAGGTTATAGTTAATCCTCTTGTGTGTCTGGTTCAGTGCCTGCCCTTAGCATTTCCCCATATACTTGAGGAAAATCTTGTCGACTCCTAAAGTTATTAAACATTATTTATTTTAGCTTCCCCTTTTCCCTGTTGTGTTCTGTTCTGGTGAGTTACAGTGTGTCCATGTTGCATGTATTTTCCTCCTGATGCTTTGCTGGCCTTGATTGTTCCACTCATTTTCTTGTCAGATAATTATTACCTTTCATTTAGGAAATGCTGTTGACTGTTGCCTCAGATTTCTTCCCTGACCTGAGGATCTGTTGGAGCTCTTCCTCAGTCACCTTTTTCCCTAGTGTTAGAAGGAGCAGCTGTACCTCACAGCATGTCTTTTTCAGCCTTCTCACTTCCTCATTTTTATTACTCATCATCTGGAGAGTAAGCCATTTCTGTTTGATATATATGCAAATTTTCACTTAGTTCTCAAATCATATAACTTGTGAAATTATGTGAAGTATTTTTCTTTAGCTTTTTATTTCTTTCCTTTAACATTTCCAATATAGTATTATCATTAATAATAGTTAAATGCTTGAATATGGCAGTGTACCTTTAGTTACTTCTTATTCTGTCTAATAAGAGAATAAATAGCTCTTCAAATTTGTGGGACTTTTCTGAATTTGCTTATTCTCCAGTTTGTTTGTTTACCCATGTTTATTATTTTAGTGACAATGTGCTCTTTGGTGTTGGACACTAAAATGGACATCCACTGTCCATTTTCCAGGGCATTTTGGAATGAGGGGATGCAGTTCTTACATGACAATGCTACTGTGCATTATGTATCATTAAGATGCTGTGGAAATAATATTTAATCTTTTCTAAACAAGAAAGGTCTGAATGCCATGTATATGGCTTACTGTCTGTTAATTAAGATACTATAAATAATAGCTATTTTAGTACAGTTTTATTTTTTAACATTTTATTTGTCTTTATTAACTATATCTTCTTTGTAATAGTATTATGTTAATGTACATCTTCAAATAATAATTACTTTTTTGCAGAACCAAAGAATTCCATCAGATATGGTATTTCTTAGAACTTCAGAGAAAGCAGGTAACTTTTAATATTTTCTTTTACATTGCTGCAGGTTTTTTGTTTTTTTTGTTTTTTTTTTTTTTGGACAGGGTGTTACTGTTTAGCTCTACCTGACCTGGAGAGCAGACTGGCCTAAAACTCACTGGCCTAGAAGTCTGCTTGCCTCTGCCTTCCAAATGTTGAGATTAAAGGCATAAATCACCATGCTTAATTTGATTGCTTTGTTTTCAAAATTAAAAGTAAGTTTTCTGCCTATAAAATTTATTTTTATATTTTAAATTAATTTCAAATGACACTTTGGGAGGGTTTCAAGACAGGGTTTCTCTGTATTGCTTTAGAGGTCGTCTGGCTCTGTAGACCAGGCTGGCCCTGAACTCACAGAGATCCACCTGCCTCTGCCTCCCGAGTGCAGGGATTAAAGGTATGAGCCACCAACACCCAGCCAAATGACACTTAATTATTGAGATATATATATATATATCAATTTTTTTTTTTAATCTGACTTTGGTGCTTAGTAATTGCTTGAAAAGTTACCTGAGTAGATTGTGATTCATACTAGTTTTGAGAACCTAATTACTTCAATAACAGCATAACTCAAAATTTGATTGCTGGTTTACAATAGTTATTTTGTGTGTGTGTGTGTGTGTGTGTGTGTGTGTGCGCGTGCGCGCGCACACGCGCGCGTGCACACACATACATACACACAGTAGTAATTGTCGTTTTCACTACAGAAGAGAACAGCATCTAGCTGTGGATTCCTGCACTGTAGTTATGGGTACTTGCCATGACCAGTTCATTGTCTCTGTGTGTGGTAGCACACAGATAGCCCAAGTGTACCTAGGCACTTTTCTTATATTGGAAAGAACTATGCATAGGGGCATAGACATTTTGAGCCTTGGTGCGTTGCCATGGGCTTCATGGGAAGAACAATATTTCTCATGTGACTAATTAGAAAAGTCAGGGAATCTCTGTCAGTGTCTTCTAGGCCAGGTGCTAATGACTGACCTGGCTGTGTCGGCACACTTCTGTTATTTCTGTCCCTGGGCTGAGGCAGCATATCAAGGGATGCCCCTAGCTCCTTTCAGCCCTGTACCTTGTAAAACTCAGTCATTTTTTTCATTTTTTAGGTTCACCTTGAATGCTATTTGTTAAGTATGAATACCCTTCAAAGGCCTGGGTTGGGTTCAGAGTTCATTATTTATTTCCCCTGTGAGAAGCACTGTACTTAAAAGTCAGGCTTGAATGGTATGGGCTTGTGCATGTGAGAGGCCAGAAGAGGGTGTCAGTCCCGCTGAAGCTGGAGTTGAAGTCAGTTGTGAGCCATCCCATGTGGGTGCCCGGACTGGAACTTATATCCTCTTCAAGAGCAAGGTGGCTCTTAACCGGAGCCATCTGGAGCCATCTGTCCAGCCCAAAGCGGGATGCTTTTAAACAAATATTTGAGTCATGCTAAAGAGAGGCTCTTGTCTATAGCACTGTCCTGTGCTGTGGTTGCTTACCTTGTGGAGGAGCTGCCATGGGGACAAAAGCTTTCTCCATGGTAATCAAAGGACCTGTGAGCTGATATTTATTTTCTGTTACTTAGTGTGAGTTATTTTCCCAGCACTGTAGAGACTGGCCAGGTGCTCCTCAGATCATTAAGCATCATGGTTACAAGTTTGTCCTTTATTGTGGCTTAAGACCCTGTCACTGTTTCTAATCCCAGTTACTTAGAAGTTGTATTACTGAGTTTTATCAAGAGACATTTTCTTTTTAGAATGTTTCTGTTTTGAGAACACTGTTTGGCAATATTAGGATAATGTACTCTTTTTCCAAAGCATTTCTGTCTAACAAATGTGCTGTGGCCTTCTCCCGTTGTAGCAGTCTCTCAGTAGGCTTCATTCATAACTTGGTACCTTTGGAGTAGCAGTGTTTCCCAGCGCTGTGGGCTTCCATGAGGCCTACATCTCCTGAGAGGCTGAGCTGCTTAGCTGTGGGCATGTGCAAGAATGTAGACCTCTTGGTTATCATGTATAGCACCTTCGTCTTTCTAGTTTTGACATCTAGGGTTTTTTTGTCAGGATTTTTGCCTCTTTAGTCATAAAGGATGTATTTGGAATTATGGAGTGCCTTTGTGTGTGTGTGTGTGTGTGTTTTTTTTTTTTTTTTTTTTTTTTGTGATGCCTTTATTTTAATATCAGAGTAGTACTGGCCTTAGTGTCCATAGGGATTATTCTGTCCCATTCTACATTTTGGAAGAATCTGAGAAGAAGTTGTATTCTTTAAATGCTTGGTACAATTCATCCATGAAGTGATGTGGGTCTGGCCTTTGAGGGTCTTTGTTTTGTTTTTAATTTCTAATTACTTGCTAAAGGCCTACTCACATTGTCTTTTTCTTCTTGAATCAGTTTTTGTAGTTTGTGTCCTTTTTTTCCCAATTAGTCTCCTTTAGGTTTTCTAATTCATAGGCATGTCACAATAATTCCCTCATGATCTTTTAAAAACGGTTTCTATAACAATAGTAGTGATGTTCCCTCCTTTGTTCTTGGTTTTAATAATTTGAGTCTTCCATTTGCTTTTTTTACTCTGGCTAAAAGGTTGTCAATGTTATTGACCTGTTGGAAGAACTAGCTTTGGGTTTCAATGATTTGTTTTAGTTGTTTGACTGTTCTTTATTTCATTTAATGGCACCTGCCATTTTCTTCATTTTGTCTGTTTTTGGTTCAGATTGATACTGTGCCTGTAGCTTCTTAATGGTAGAAAGTTTAGATTGTCGGTTTTGGTTATTTTTAACGTGGGTGTTTACAATTATGAATTTCTACCTGCACTTTTTCTCATTGTCTTCATAAGCTTCACACTGTTGTTCATTTCCATACTTCTTAAAGTATTCTCTAATCCCTTGACTTTTCATCATTGATCCATTGTTTTGTTATTAATATGTTGTTTAATTTCCACATTTGTAAAGTTCCCAGATTTGCTTCTGCCATGATTTCCAAGTCATTCTGCTGTTGTCTCATTCTGACTCACCCAAATTTGGGTTATGGGGTGGGTGTGTGTGTGTGTGTGTGTGTGTGTGTGTGTGTGTGTGTGTGTGCGCGCGCGCGCGCGCATGCTCCCTGTACTGAGCAGGGTGAGATGCTGTTTTAAAAAACAAGCAAGGCAAACAAAAACAATATTCTAAACACAAAAATGGTTTGGGAAATTACTTTTAAAAAGAAAAGATTATAATTTTGTTGGGGAGTAAATTGTGAACGGCATACAGTACTGTAAAGTTGGAAGATGGTTATAAATGCTGATTTTTTTGTTTTTTCAGAGATGGTATCTGAGGGCAGGAAACTGAGAACACCATTTTTAAAACTATGCAGTTCCTGATAGTTTTGGAAATTTGCCAATTTTCTCCTCATTTCTCATTGCATCGTGGCATGGCAGAGAATGAGTGGGACATCAGAGTATTAGTAGACGAGTTATTTGTGGAAGCCTCAGATAGGGAGCAGTCCAGTCAATGACTGTTTCTCCAGCCTTGCCCTGACTCCCATGTTCCTGGGAAGGTTCGTCTCTGTGGGCTAATGATGTTTAGTATTTTGATGGTCATGAATCCACTTGAGAATCCTGATTTTTCTTTTGCCTTAGAAAAATGTACACAGTATACATGATTATTACATTTTTATTAGTTATATACTTAATCCTACATGAGTACTTGTAGATTTGAGTTTAGGACCTCAGTGTAGTTGTAGTCTGACTTAACCTCTTATGGTTCTGTTATAGCCTTCTGTTTGTCAAATTTAATTGTTAAAATATTACTACTCATTCATATGCAGATATTGAGAAATCAGATTGCTTTTTTCTGTGTCTTCCTTTTACAAATGGATCAAATATCTTCCAAATTTGTCGTAATATTTCCTTCAGTCTGGATTCTTAGTTTCAGAAACTCTTGAGTAATTTTTGCTCTCTTTTAACTGTAAAACTTTGTCAAAATAACAGTGAAAATGTAACATTTACCTTCAGCTAATCTTGTTTTAAACATGGTTGCCTATCACCTCAAGACCAGCAGCTTCCAACTCAAGGTCTTCTTCATTAATAACCACAATCATTCCTTCTTCCCTTTGTTTTACAGTAGCCCAACTCTTGAGATATTTCATCACTGGGTTTCTACATAACCACAGGTTTTTATCCAGTTGTAACCCTCTTGGCCATCTCCTCTTCCCTAGATTGGCTTTACTTGGGCAATTGTATTTCATGCTGTTTTATAGCTCTTCTCCCTGGGGCATAGAGGGGCATTTTATATGAAGGTCAGCAAAATGTAGTTGTGTGGTTTTAGTGATTTTGTGTGATTTTAAGAAATTAACTAAAGTTTCACTGTTGTCTAGGTATTTTCAGAAAATAAACATTCAGGATTTTTTTGTGTTATTTACTAACATTATTTCTTTGCTTTCCAATTTTAGTTTTTTAAAAAAATCCTTTGTAGCATATCATTTTTTATGATAAAATTCTAATCTTTGGTCAGGTAGGAATCCTAAGTGTAACATCGTGGTTTAGAGCTGGACAATAGCATCCAGGTGCTTGTCAATACAGCATATTAAGTCAATTCATGGCATTTTATTGACTGGGTATTAATAAGAGTATTCTATTGAGCCATGGCTGGATTGTTTAGAATGTAAATGGAGCTGTTGATGGACCCGGTGACTGATGACTTTAATTCCAATTAATCAATTGTTCCATCAGTTTCTTAATTCAGATCAAATATCTCCTGAGTGCACACAGTTCTTTTAGTGGTATTAGCAGAAATGAATGCTTTAGAACTAATTTTCATCAATCTCTTATAAATGCCAATATCCTTTTCACTTGTATCTAAGTGATAACGTTATAGCTTAAGTGTTTGGAATACGATGCAGAGCCTCTGCTGTCACTTGTTAATGGGATGAGGCTAGGTAAGTGACACGTTGTTCTCATCCACCTTATCTCTATAGAAAGATGTATCTTGCCACCAGTTTAAAAATTTCATGCAGTCATCAAGTCTTATAAATATTTAAAAATCAAGTTCAGTAGTCAGAGATCTGACATTATGAACTCCAAGTCAATGTCTATTTTTCTTTTGTAGGGCATACACTGTAGCTCATCTCTTTCAGAGCTATTGCATATGTGAGCTATTGCAAGTTGTCGGATGATGCTTTAGGATGACTTGTTAATGCTGTGACAGCCTCGCTACCTCACAGGGTCCCTCACTTGATCATCCCTCGATTTGGCTCTTAACGGGACACATATACTAGCTGATCTTAATTTGAGGTCATTAAATCTGTCCTTTCCTGTCAACTCTTGTCAATTATACAAAATAAAATCAAGTATTCATAGGAAATCTGTAATAGGAAATAAACAGTCAATTTAATAATTCAGTTTTACTGAGCTTTAACTAGTATCAGTTATAGCTAGTACTTTCTATTTAAAAAGAAATTACTTGATTGGTCTTGGTAAGACAAGCTACTATGACTACACTTCAGATTTTGTTGTAGCTTTTCCTCTATCACATAAGTTACTTGAATTAGTAATTTTCAGTCTCCTCAGTTCACTTACTCTTTAAATTTCATAAATAGTCTGTACATACTTAACATGGCACATACCTTTTATCTTTAAAGGACTTAAATTGCGGTGCTTATTGTGTTTTTAGTGTTTGATGTGTTGGTTTTGCTTTTGTGTTAGAAATGGAAGATATTTCGGAGCATCTCACCTGTTCCTATTTAAATTTTGGGAAGAGTTTTTAGCAGTGGACAGGCGGAAACTAGAATCTAGTCCATTGAAGTTTCATTTACTCTTTCATCAGAATACATATATTCACCTTTACTATGGAAAAAGAATCAGCCCTGAGTAAACATTAACTTTAGAGTTACCTGATCTGCATTTTTACTGCTCTTTAGCTTTTCTAATCAGCATGTGAAGGATGCTTTCCTTTTCATGATCCTTTTGACGGTGCAAAGCAGTTTGTTTATTCAGTTATGCACCTCTTCCAAAGTGCATGTACTCAGGTGAATATCCTTAACACAACATCAACTGATAAAGCAAATAGTTGAGAAATCTTCTTAAAGCTCTTGGTCTTGCCAGGCTTCAGAGCAGATTCCGATCTCAGACTCTTAGAGTCATTTTCACAATGATAATGCCTACGCTCAGATAGCTAAAGGGATTAAAGAAAAAGTAGTGATGTGCTTCTGGCGTTGGGGCACATTTGAGACAGTAAATTGCTGGCAGCTATGGTTAACTGAAAATGTTTTATGTGAACAACAACAAAATGATCTTTCTACAGAGTAGAAGCAATAGAATATTCACTGGCTTGGTACAGACATTGTTTCTTCTCTGGCAATCAAGGAGAAACAAGGTAATTATAGGCATGGGTTTTCATGACCTCTTTTCATTTCAGATGGTTGTGCTGTAGAAAGGGTTATTGGATGCAGCTATGTGCAGATATAGTCTTACCTACTTTTGTCTTTTCAGATTTCAGAAATAATAAAAGTAATAAACAATCAGTTAATGAGTTTACATAACATACATTCTTGGCAGACTTCATGAAATTTTTCCTATAAGTTTTACAGCATGATTTCAAAGATATTTTTCTTATTGGGTAGATGAAGAAAAAAAAGAACAAAAGCAAGGTTTCCTAATATAAATGTAACCTTACATGGCACAACAGGTAGTACATTGTCAGATCATTGTTTGGCTCCGGGGTGTCTGATTCTTCCTTCTGCCTTCTGCTACACTATAGGAATCCTTAAGTTTTGTTTGTGGGTCTATTATGGTTAACCCTTCATTACATCTTGACAGAATTTAGATTACTTCAAAGATTGGTGAGGGCTACCACTGAGTGCACCCGAAAAGGGAAAAAGTAGAAAACATATCCAGCATTAGTGCTTCTTGTTTTCTGCCTGTCCTTGGTCATATGGCCAATTGTCTTCTGCCATACTGTCTTGCTGCCATAATGATTTGCTGTCCTTAGGACATGAGACCAAATGGCCATGAATTAAATTTGATGAAACCATGAGTCACCATACATCTTGCTCCCTGTGGTTGTGACAGGCATTGTTCACAACAATGAGAACAATAACTAACATAGGGTTACTTTTCTGAGTTGTAGCTTGCTGAAAATATCCAGGTCTTTATGTGACTAGATTCCAGGATCATCCCCAGTATGCACTGTTGTGGAAACCAAGTGTCTCTTAAAGCTGCCAAGTATAAATTGTTGCTGGTTGAAAACTAAGGTAGGCCTTCTGGGTTTTGCTCAAGAGAACCCCTGTGCTAATATCAAATGTTCAGATATATCTTGAGAATAATTGTTTCGGTATTTTTCAGATGTTTTTCCCAAAAAGAATAGACTGAGTCAATGGCAACTGATATCTACTGTAGACCCTGTAGCCAGGAGTTCAGCAACTCCCAAGGCATCTGCAGTTCCCAAGTTAAGACAAAGGCCCTAACTAGGAGGAACTGGCTTGTGTTTGTTTTCCCCAGACCCATGTTGCCGATGCCCTGTTGAAGTAGACTTGGGGTAGAACAATTGACCAACCTTTTGCCACCGGCTCCTAGACATATCTAGGAGCTGTATTCCAGGCTCACAACTCTTGTCACCCCAGTGAGCTTCATCAGGGTGAAGGAAATTTGTGAAGGTCCTATTGCTATGAAGAGACACCATGACTGTAGAAACTCCTATAAAAGAAAGAATTTAATTGGGGCTCGCTTACAGTTCAGAGGTTTATTTAGTTTATTGTTGTCATGATGGGGAGCATGGTAGCACTCAGGCAGACATGGTGCTAGAGAAATAGCTTGAGAGTTCTACATCCAATTCTATAGCCAGCAGGAAGAGAGAGAGCGACACTGGGCCTGACTTGAGCATTTGAAACCCCAAAACCCACCCCCAGTGACACACTTCCTCCAACAAGGCCACACCTCCTTATCTCTGTCAAGTAGCACCACTCCCTAATGCCCATTCTGATTCAAACAACTATATTAAGTATACTGTAGAGTCACTTGAAGAGCAAGTGTTCTCTAGGCCCAGAGAAGTGGCCCAGAGCATCTACTCGGGGGAGAAACAGATACTGAGGACAAGATGTCTGTACCTTTTCCTGAAGACTGGGGCCTGGCAAGGTTCATTACTAACAGGGGCATTGTTGGAAAAACTGGAAGCTGTGCAGCCATCTTTTTAAAGGTGGCAACATGTATAGAAACTTCTCAGGTAGTTCCTGGATCAGACTCTTTCTGGGTTGAGAAACTATTTGCTAGGCTCTTAGGAGCCTTGAGAAGGGACTGGGACACACTCCAAAGGATTCTCCCAGAAACAGCCATTCAGCAGAGCCAAAGTCTTAGTGGCCCGGGAAACACTGAACATGTAGGATGTTTTTGAAATTATATAAAAATAACAGTGATGGCATTCTGTGAAACTTGCAGGGCTCATTCCTCTTCTCCCCCATACTCATGCTCCTTGTCTTGAAACATTGTAAGTAAAGAAGGACAAGCCATGGTTTTCTTAGGGAGCTACCTCAAGGCCAGTGGAATCCTAAGGACAGAAATCTCTAGTTGGGTTTTATTGCAGCTGCAAGTGAGCAGGAAAGGTAGAACTCCCTGTCTGTATCCTCCATTGCTGTAGCACTGGGCATTGACTAAGTGGCTCCAGCCTAGGGCAGAACAGAAGCTATCTCCTGTGCCTCTGGACCAAAGGCTGACATGTTTGCAGTGTAAGATGAGCTCAGAATACTGGTGAATGGTATTGATAGAATATAGAGATATAGCCCCAGGCCTTCCAGTAGCCGAATTGGTAAGGGAGGGAGTAGATGGAGCCTGAAAATTAATGGTGACTTTGATACTATGCTGAGAACAGACACCTGGGAGGTGGAGTTGTCAGTAGTGTTCCTTCAGTGGGGAGGGAGGGGCAGTGACAGGAGAGGTGGATGGAAGGACGTCTAAGGGACTTTCAGTTGTTTACAAGGTGCACACCTTTTCATATTGGAGTATAATATGCATGGAGTATAGTGAGGTTTGTGGGTTTTGTAGGTGTCCTTTTATAATTCAAGTTTATAAGTAACTTGGAATCATTCGCCATGGTTAAGTATGAATTTGATGATTCTTTGTTTTGCTTTTTGTGCTGTTGGGGATTGAATCAAAGGCCTTGCACTAACAAGTGCAGTACAAGTAGTCTATATCCTGTTATGTTTTATGTACTTCGTCTTATTGTTTAAGAATTGCTTTATCGAGCCGGGTGGTGGTGGCGCTTGACTTTAATCCCAGCTCTCGGGAGGCAGAGGCAGGCAGATCTCCAGACACCAGCCTGGTTGGTCTACAAGAGCTAGTTCCAGGTCAGCCTCCAAAGCCAAAGAGAAACCCTGTCCCGAAAAACAAAACAAAACAAAACAAAAGAATTGCTTTATCACAAGCTTATTGTAATTTGTTCTTTAAATTATGTAAAGTATGTGTAATTTCCAAATGAACCCTGTAGGGTATGATCGGGAAGGCTGTAGCTTCTGTGCTATTTATTCCTCTGGTCCCTTCTTCCCTATATAGGTATGTTTCACATATCTGTGTTTGTGCATGTGTGTAACAGTGTGTATGTGTACAGATACATACGGGTGTACTTATACACAGAGCACAGAAGCACATGTATGAATACATAACAAATACCTGTGGATGCACAATACTGCATGCATATAAAAAATACATGCACACAGAAAGAGGCACAAAAGGACGCAAATATGCGTACTTGTAGTTATGACACAGCACACAGATAATGAACATACATATTGAATAATGATAATGAATATACATCTATATAGTACCCTGTTTTCCTCTCTCTTCCTTTACCCCCAACCCACATTATGTCAGTACTTATCAACCCCCCCCTTCAAGAAAGCACTTACTACTGCAAGAATATCCCACTTTAAAAATGTTGATTGCACATGCCTTGCCCTCTCTTTTCTTAAACATAATGTTTTATTTTTTCCCCTGGACAGGGTGTTCTGTAGTCCAAACTGTCCTCAAATGCTCTGTGTAGCTGAGGGTACCATTGAATTCCAGATCCTCTTGTCTCTACCACCCAAGTACTGACATTGCAAGTATGTGCCCCCATTCCTCTGACAAGTCTCTGTCTCTCCCTCTCTCTTTGTCCCCTTTCTTCTCCCCGCTGTGTGTGTGTACTGTATTTTTCCACTTAACAATGTGCCTATGGATCTTTTTTGTAATGTTGAGCTCTTTGCTCTTGTCCTCTTTTAATTGCTGCCTCTGCTGTTTTATTCCACTAGTTCTCTAATCCTTGTGTCAACCTTTCCTTATTGTAAACAGTTACAGCAAATGTTCTATGTGTATCATTTAGCGCATTTGTGTTTGCTTTTTTCCTAGGATCAATTCTGAGAAAAGGGATGATGAGTATGGTCTGAGTAATTAGATTGCTGTGATTCAAATTTTCCCCCTTTTGAAATTTGATGGGTTTGTTATTATGCAATAGTACTTACCTGGGTATTAGCATTTTGCTGTGCTTGTATTACTGAACATTTATGTTGGTCAATTAACATTTTATTACCAATGTAATGTCAGACTCTGAGATATTTTTGTATGTATCTTATTATCTTGTCACCATCAAAACATAGATTAAAAGTAGAAATGATCTAGATAACTTTCTAAAATAAAATAGTAGTTGATATTGAACCTTAACAGGCATGGGCAGGTTGTAGCTCAATGGTTGGGCACTTGTCTAGCATGCTCAAGGCCCTGGGTTTGAGCCATAGAACCAAGCAAAACAGGCACAAATACTGTCACTGCTATCACCATCACTACCACTACAAGAAAAGCAAAGGCACTAAACAGGATGTAAGTGATTGAAAAATAGATTGATGGCTGTCTTTGTACAGATTTATTCTCTGAGCCAAGTGATACCATCTGAAATGAGGGCTTTTAAAGCTGTTTGTTCTTTGGACTATTTAGATGAATCACTTTCTGGGTCCCACTGTGCCGAAATCTGCTCTGAAAACACTTATAGCCCAGGAGAACTCTTCTTCAGTGCGGTTCCAGATGCTGATGTTTTCTCCTCTACCTCCAAGGTTCATGTTTTATCCGCACGGACCAGCTAGATGGTGAGACCGACTGGAAGCTGAAGGTGGCAGTGAGCTGTACACAACGGCTACCAGCCCTAGGGGTGAGCACTAATGGACACTGTTCTCATTCTCTCTCTCTCTCTCTCTCTCTCTCTCTCTCTCTCTCTCTCTCTCTCTCTCTCTCTCTCTCTGTGTGTGTGTCTCTCCCTCCCTCCCTCCCTCCCTCCCTCCCTCCTCCTCCCTCCCTCCCTCTCCTTCTCTCTCCCTCCTTCCTTCTCTCTCTTTAGCAGTGGTTTCTTGGTGGTAAGGAAGTTCCTGTGTAATTTCATTTTCCTCAAGGTCATTACAGATGATGTGGTTTCCTAGTGTGTAGCCTGTTTTAGGTGGTTTTGCATGTGCTGTTGATTTGACACTTAGACTTCTGTTTTTATTTGTTACAAGCTTCTTAGTTAAGTCATCTGAAAAGCTAAGGTCTTGTGTTAACAGGCAGGTGAATCTGTTGCTGAGAACTGGCTGCTTATTTAGTCAGGGTAAGGTATTCTGGGAGAACAGAACAGCCTTGACTTAGCCTGCAGCTTGTCCCTCTGAGGACAGGAGACTCTGATGTGGAGGACATGAGCACTGCTGTCCTTTATGCTGAGGGAAGGGGGAGGTCCTTTCAGACAACAGATCACAGTTGCTTAGTGGGCCCCCCCCACACACTCAGGGAAGCTTTGAGGGCCTAGAACAGGATCACAGATGTTTGTGGATTCAGTGATTTCTAAAGAGGCTCTCCTGTTTGTCAGAAGCACCTCTGCCAGTTTACCTGTTCTTTCCCTCCCTCCTCCCTCTTTCCTGCCTCCCTCCCTCCCTACTTAAAAACAAACTACAGTTGTAACAGCTGATGCTTGTTTCTTGTTAGTTTATTTATAGTGCAAATCAAGATTTGCTGGCCTTCTATGGACAGAAGAAAGCTTGCAATTGCTTAAGAGTGGCCTTTTAACTCAGCAGTATTGCCAAGAGAAGAAGGGCTTCTGAGGGAGTAAACTGTGTGGTTTTTGACCTCCATAGACAACAGGTGCTTCCTCCACTGTGTGTCGGACTTGGGCAGATTTTGCTTTTTGGGGTATTTTAGTGTTGTCTGTGTTTAAGGTAGTTTCTAAGCTTAGAGTTCATTCCGTCAGTGTTTTCTATCTTTACATCTTCACCAAAACCAACTGGACTCTAACCAGGTTTCTTTATTCCTTCCTATGTGAAGGAATACAGGGTTTCTCGCTGGGTGACATTGACGATTAATTGTCTTCTCTAGTAGCACCATGCGGCACCATGAAGCTTTGTCAGTAGGGGAGAAGCTGCTCATTGGGCACCAGCTCAATTCTTCTGTGTTTGATGACATAAATAGTTGGTGTTTTCTGCAGTAGGACCTTGCTATCAGAATGTAGAGAGTAATCAATACCCTGTGATGGTTAAGCCAGTGTTTGATCCTTCTCACCTATGTATAAAGGCAGGCATGCAGGAAAATCCTTATTTCAGGAAGGTAGAGGCTCAACATAGAGAGGTGGACAGCTATTGAGGAACAGCATTAAATCTTGAGCCCACCCCACCCCATTCAAAGAAAACATGTAATGAGATACCATCCTCACCTTTCAGGGTTGCATTCGACTTCATGTATGACTATGGTACTCAGTTATTCATGGATGTTCTTGATCAGGTTGAAGACATTTTTTACCTAGTCGAGTTTGCTCAGAGGCTTGATAACTGTATGTGACGGGGTGTAGTAAAGAAACTGCTGACATGACTGCCCTATGATATAGTTAAGATTTTTATTGAGAGAGGGTGGGGGGAGAGAGAGCGAGCGAGCAGCCCCAGAGATGTCTGGAAGACTCCAGAGCTGAGAGAGAAAGAACTAGGTTGGACATAGCCAGCAGAGTGGACATGGCCAGGGTTAGGGAAATGGGAGAGGAGGAGAGAAGATGGTGAGATCACAAGAGAGGACAGAGCAGAGCAAAACTGGAAGTGAGAATTGGACAGACAACAGTCAAGTTAAAAGGCTGAGCAGCTGGGGAGGGAGGCCCAGGAGCTGGAGGGAGTTTAGGGTGGGGAGGAGGTAAGAAGGGTACTGAGGGGGCCTGGAGGTCAGCTTTGATATGCAACCCCAGGTAGCCATATGCCACTTCTTCCAGAGGGAAGGGATTCCTTTTTTTGCAGAAGGGAAGTGGTTTTACAAGTTCCCCAGGAACGTTGACTCCAGAAATCCTCCTGTTGTTCAGTTTTATCTGGTTTCTGGATTGTTGGACAGCCTGAGGCCTAACAGTAACAAATGGATATTCCATTTTATTTCAGAGGCATTTCTGTATTTTTGGAGATGATCCTGTGTTTTTTCCACCTTTAGTAATATACTAATACATAATGTCTCTTGCTTTTATACGGGCATTGTTTTTGTGCCAACCACAGAATGGGCTAAATTCCACTCTGCTGCCTTATAATATTGTATGGAGTCTTTTTGCATCTTGTGTTTTTGATATAGTTGTCATGAGTAGTCCCTGCTGGTTTTTATGTATGTAACAGATTTACCTTTGAAATTCTCTGGAAAGGATTTTAACTACATATTGTGTTTCTTTACTAGGTATAGACCTGACTGGATTTTTTTCATCAGTTCATGGTACTTAATTCTGCTGCTAGGAATTTCATCATCTCTGTCGTTTTTTGGATATCTCTATTTGAAAACTTTTGTCCTTGTCACAAAGGTCACACTTTCCTGCTTTGCATGTTCAGTGTTTTTTTTTTTTTTAATTTGAATTACAAACAAGATTGGATTAAATGACAATCCCAGTTCTCTTCTCCCTCTCTTCCTCCACTACCACCCCCCAACTAAAAAACCTACCTATCACATATCCTTTCTTCTAATCAACACCTGACTCAACCTTTCTGCTCCCTCATGACCTCTGCATCCTTCCTTTTCTTCCCTTCTCACTCTCGTAGCTTCCTCCCCCCTCTTCCCATGCTCTCAATTTGCTCAGGGGATGGTGACCCTTTCCCCTTCTCCAGGGGACAAAGTTTGTCTCTTTTTGGGTCCTCCTTGTTTACTAGTTTCTCTGGCAGTGTGGATTGTAGGCTGGTAATCCTTTACTCTATGTCTAAAATCCACATATGAGTGAGTACATATCATGTTTGTCTTTTTGTGACTGGGTTACCTGGCTCAGAATGGTTTCTTCAAGTTCCATCCATTTTCCTGCAAATTTCAAGATTCCATTGTTTTTTTCTGCTGAGTAGTACCCCATTGTGTAAATGTACCACATTTTCTCTATCCATTCTTCAGTTGAGGGGCATCTAGGCTGCTTCCAGTTTCTGGCTATTACAAATAGTGCTGCTATGAACATCAGTGAACAGATGTCTTTGTTGTAGGAATGTGCTTCTTTTGGGTATATGCCTAGGAGGGAATTGCTGGATCTTGTGGTAGACTCATTCCCATTTTATTGAGGAGTCACCATACTGATTTCCAAAGTGGCTGTACAAGTTGGCACTCCCACCAGCAGTGGAGGAGTGTTCCTCTTTCACCACATCCTCTCCAGCATGAACTGTCATTGGTGTTTTTGATTTTGGCCATTTTGACAGGAGTAAGATGATGTCTCAGAGTTGTTTTGATTTGCATTTCCCTGATGGCTAAGGATGTTGAAAACTTTCTTATGTGTCTTTCAGCCATTTTAGATTCCTCT
Organism: Cricetulus griseus; assembly: GCF_003668045.3. NCBI lineage: Eukaryota > Metazoa > Chordata > Mammalia > Rodentia > Cricetidae > Cricetulus > Cricetulus griseus. The sequence goes on from NC_048595.1 coordinate 234,486,829, forward strand.
ATTGAGAATTGTCTATTTAGTTCTGTACCTCATTTTTAATTGGATTGTTTGGTGTTTTGGAGACTAGCTTCTTGAGTTCTTTGTATATTTTGGAGATCAGCCCTCTGTCAGATGTGGGGTTGGTGAATATCTTTTCCCAGTCTGTGGGCTGCCGTTTTGTCTTGCTGACTGTGTCCTTTGCCTTATAGAAGCTTCTCAGTTTAAGGAGGTCCCATTTATCAATTGTTGACCTCAGTGTCTGTGCTACTGGTGTTATGTTCAGGAAGCAGTCTCCTGTACCAATTAATTCAAGGGTATTTCCCACTTTATCTTCTAATAGGTTCAATGTGGCTGGGTTTATGTTGAGATCTTTGATCCATTTTGACTTAAGTTTTGTGCAGGGCGAAAGGCTTGGGTCTATCTGCAATCTTCTACATGTTTGCATACAGATGTGCCAGCACCATTTGTTGAAGATGTTGTCTTTTTTCCAGCATATATATTTGGATTGCTTGTCTAAAATGAGGTGTTCGTAGGTGTGTGGGTTAATATCAGAGTTTTCAACTGTATTCCATTGGTCTACCTGTCTATTTTTGTGCCAATACCAAGCTGTTTTCAGGACTATAGCTATGTAGTAGAGCTTGAAGTCAGGATGGTGATGCCTCCAGAAGTTGCTCTATTGTACAGGGTTGTTTTGGCTATCCTGGGTCTTTTGTTTCTCCATATAAAGTTGAGAATTGTTCTTTCAAGGTCTGTGAAGAACTGTGTTGGGATTTTGATAGGGTTCACATTGAATCTGTAGATTGCTTTTGGCAGGATTGCCATTTTTACTATGTTGATCCTACCTATCCAAGAGCATGGGAGATCTTTCCATTTAAAGTCCCTCTTCTTCTTGTGTTCCAGTCTGTGAATGGCTTCTGCTTGAACTTCATTTTAAGTTCCCAGTGGGAGAAGAGCGGGGAAAGCCTTGTCATCGCTCTTTCTTGGGGTGTTACATGCTTTATAGATCCCGATTTTCCCCACTTGCTATCTGGTGTGAGGAGAGAAATGCAACATATAGCACTACAGAGGATAGTGGCGGAAGGCAGCAGAAGCACTTTCGCGTGATGCTGTCCCAATTCCAGGAGCCTCCAGGATGCACTGGGACTCCTGAGGACATGGGAGACTCAAAATTCTTATGGTACAAGCCTTTCACTTTTTTGGTTAGTGTTACCCCAAGGTATTTTATGTTGTTTGTGGCAATTGTAAAGAGTGATGTTTCTTTGATTTCTTTCTCCACCAATGTGTCATCCGTATATAGTAGGGCTACAGAGTTTTTTGAGTTAATCTTGTATCCTGCCACTTTGCTGAAGGTGTTTATCAGCTGTAGAAGTTCCCTGGTAGAGTTTTTCGGGTCATATCATCTTTATGTAGATTGTCATATCATCTGCAAATAGTGAGAGTTTGACTTCTTCCTTTCCGATTTGTATTCCCTTGCTCTCCTTTTGTTGTCTTTTTGCTCTAGCTAGGACTTCAGGGACAATATTGAAGAGGTTTGGAGAGAGTGGACAGCCTTGTCTTGTTCCTGATTTTTGAGGAATTGCATTGAGTTTCTTTCCATTTAATTTCATGTTGGCTATTGGCTTGCTGTATATTGCTTTTATTATGTTGAAGTATGTTCCTGCTATTCCTGATTTCTCCAAGACCTTTATCATGAAGGGGTGTTCGATTTTGTCAAAGACTTTTTCAGCATTTAGTGAGATGATCATATTTTGTTTTGTTTTGTTTTTTTTTTCTTTTTTTTCCTTTCAGTCTGTTTGTATGGTGGATTACATTGATGGATTTTCGTATGTTGAACCATCCTTGTATCCCTGGGATGAAGCCTACTTGATCGTGATGGATGATTTCTCTGATGTCTTCTTGAATTTGACTTGCCAGTATTTTATTAAGAATTTTTGCATCAATGTTCATGAGGGATATTGGTCTGTAGTTCTCTTTCTTAGTTGTGTCTTTGTATGACTTGGGTATCAAGGTTATTGAAGCCTCATAAAAAGAGTTTGGTAATGACCCTTATGCTTCTTTGTGCAGAATACGTTGAGGAAAATTGGTATTAACTGTACCTTGAATTTCTGGTAGAATTCTGTACTGAAACCATCTGGCCCTGGGCTTTTTTTGTTTGGGAGACTTCTGATGACTGCTTCATTAGGGGTTATAGGTCTATTTAAGTTGCTTATCTGCTATTGATTTAATTTTGGTAAGTGAAATCTGTCCGGAAAATTGTCCATTTCCTTTAGATTTTCGAGTTTTGAGGAATATAGGCTTTCGAAGTATGACCTGATGATTCTCTGGATTTCCTCTGTGTCTGTTGTTATGTCCCACTTTTCATTCCTGATTTTATTAATTTGCATGTTCACTCTTTGTTGTTTGGTAACTTTTTTCTAAAGGTTTGTCTATCTTGTTGATTTTTTCAAAGAACCAACTCTTTGTTATATTGATTCTTTGTATTGTTCTTCTTGTTTCCATTTTAATTGTTTCAGCCCTCAGTTTGATTATTTCCTGGCATCTCCTCCTCCAGGGTATATTGGCTTCTTTGTTTACTAAAGCTTTCAGTTGTGCTGTTAATTCTCTAGCGTTATTATTCTCCTGTTTCTTCATGTGGGCATTTAGTGCTATGAACTTTCCTCTTTGCACTGCTTTCAAAGTGTCCCATAGGTTTGGATATGTTGTGTCCACATTCTCATTGAATTCTAGGAAATTTTAATTTCTTCTTTTATTTCTTACTGGACCCATGAATTGTGCAATTGGGTGTTACTTAATTTCCCTGAGTTTGTAGGTTTTCTTTAGTTCGTGTTGTTGTTGAATTCTAATTTTAAAGCATAGTGGTCTGATAAGACACGGGGTTATTTCAAATTTTTTGTACCTGTTGAGGTTTGCTATGTTGCCAAGTATGTGGTCGATTTTAGAGAAGGTTCCATGTGGTGCTGAGAAGAAGGTAAATTGTTTTGTATTTGGATGGAATGTTCTATAGATATCTGTTAAATCTAATTGTGCCATAACTTCTGTTAGTTCTTTTCTTTGTTAAGTTTCTGTCTGATGTTCCTGTCCAGTGGTGACAGTGGGGTGTTGAAGTCTCCCACTATAAGTGTGTGCAGTTTTATGTGTGATTTGAGTTTTAGTAATGTTTTTTTACAAATGTGGATGCCTTTGTATTTGGAGCATAAATGTTCAGAATTGAGACTTCATCCTGATGGATTTCTCCTGTGATAAGTAGGTAGTGACCTTCTTCATCTCTTTTGATTGATTTTAGTTTAAAATCCAATTTGTTGGATATTAGGATTGCTACCCCTGCTTGTTTCTTGGGTCCATTTGATTGGAAAATCTTTCCCGAACCTTTAATTCTTAGGTACTGTCTATCTTTGAAGTTGAGGTGTTTCTTGTATGCTGCAGAATTATCCATTGTGCTAATCTGTGTCTTTTTATAGGCGAGTTAAGACCATTAATGTTGATGTATATTAATGATCATTGATTGTTCATTGATTATTGTTTGTTTGTTTTTGATTTGGTGATGGTGGCGAAATTATGTGTGGGATTCTATCCCTTTTTCCTTTTGGCTGTTGGTAAAGTGTGGTTATCTATTGCCTATATTTTTCTGGTTGTAGTTAACTTCCTTGGGTTGCAGTTTTCCTTCCTGAACTTTCTGTAGGGCTGGATTGGTGGATATGTATTGTTTGAATCTGGCTTTGTCATGGAATATCTTGTTTTCTCCATCTATATTGATTGAAAGCTTTGCTGGTTATAGTAGTCTGGGCTGGCATCCATGGTCTCTTAATGTAGGTAGAATATCTATCCAGTACCTTCTGGCTTTCAGAGTTTCCATGGAAAAGTCAGGTGTGATTCTTATAGGTTACTTGACCTTTTTCCTGTGCTGCTCTTAATATTTTCTCTTTATTCTGTATGTTTGATTTTTTCATTATTATGTGGCGAGGAGACTTTCTTTTTTTGGTTCAGTCTATTTGGTGTTCTGTAGGCTTCTTGTATTTTCATTAGCATGTCTTTCTTTAGGTTGGGAAAGTTTTCTTCTATGATTTTGTTGAATATGTTTTCTGTGCCTTTGAGCAGTGTTTCTTCACCTTCTTCCATACCTATTATTCTTAGGTTTGGTCTTTTCACGGTGTCCCATATTTCCACCCCAACTAAAACCCTACCTATCACATACCCTTTCTTCTATTCTTCCCCTGACTCAACCTTCCTGCTCCCTCATGACCTCGGCATCCTTCCTCTTCTTCCCTTCTCATTCTCGTTGCTCCCTCCCCCCTCTTCCCATGCTCTCAATTTGCTCAGGGGATCTTGTCCCTTTCCCCTTCTGCAGGGGACCATGTATGCCTCTCTTAGGGTCCTCCTTGTTTACTAGCGTCTCTGGCAGTGTGGATTGTAGGCTGGTACTCACAAATGAGTGAGTACGTATCATGTTTGTCTTTTTGTGATTGGCTTACCTTGCTCAGAATGGTTTCTTCTAGTTCCATCCATTTTCCTGAAAAATTTCAAGATTCCATTGATTTAATCCATTTTTACAGTTGTTTTCACTGAGAAAGCAGCTCTCATTAGTCAACTCAACACCACTTGGACCCAGGCTTTGTTTTTTGAGGCTTGTCTTTGTCAGTGGGGAACACCTGCAAGAAGACTGTCTTTGCCCAGGCCAGGTAGCCTCTCTGTCAGGGCCTCGTCTCTGTTCTTGCCTCTGCATTAGATACGGCTCAGCCTTCTTTCTAAGGTTTCATTCCTTCAGAAAAGAGATCAGGATAAATATTTCCTGACCTTAATAGCATTATGTCTATTAAAATGTCTCAAGTAATAAAATGGAGGATACTCCCTCACAGTTTACCCTCAGCCCTGGCTGCCATTAACATATCACATACATTCCCCAGAGCAGACACATTTAGGAGACTATACCATATGTAATGGTGGCCCAAAAGGACATTCAAGAATATGTTTTGGATCATTTTTTAACGTAAGGTTTCTTAAATGTTTCTCAAGTTTTGTGGTCTGTTTTTGTGATAGAGTTTCACTATGTGGCCTAGGCTGGGCTTCAAGTTGAAACTCATCCTAGGTCCCCAGGTCATGCACCATCATGAATGATGCAGTTTACAATTCACATTGATTGTCTTAAAAAAGTTTAGTCAGGTCTGTCATATCTGGAGACTGAGGCAACAATATTGCAAGTTCAGGTCCCATCTCAGCTACAGAGTGAGCTCAAAGCCAGCTAGAACACTCAGTGTGAACCTATCTCAGAATAAAGAGTAAAAAGGGACTGGGAGACATGGCCTATCAGTATCTTAAACTGTTTCTAAGTGAACACTGCTTTAGTTTTACACTGAGACTATTTGCACTAGTCTAGTTTACATGATTTTGAAGTAATTTTTATCTTTCATACCAAACTTGTAATCTATCTAGTGTCAGTACAGAAATGCAGCTCTTACCTCAAAGATAATAAGAGACAGTTATACTTCTCTCTCTCTCTCTCTTTTTTTTTTTTTGTTTTGTTTTGGTTTTTTATTTGTTTTTCAGGAGCAGAAACTGAGTGGCCATGGCCTAGAAACACATATTCAGTCTACTTAAATTTATGTTCTATCTAAAAGTTTCATGAACTTTTAAAAACTTTTGTGTTATTTTGTGTGTGTCTCTGTGTGGGCTTCTATGTGCCACAGTACACAGGTGGAGCTCAGAGGACAATCTGTGGTAGTAGTTCTCTTCTTCCACCATGCAGGTTCCCAGGAACAAACTGAGATCATTAAGAAAGTGCCCTTTCCCACTGTGACACCTTACTGACCCTCATGAAGGCCTTTTTTTTTTCTTTTTTTTTTTTCTTTTTTTTGGTCATAAATCAATGCACTTTAAATACATTTGAAATATCAGGTAGGTAGTTAGGTTGCTGAGACATGGGGATATTTCTGTTATAGGGCATAGATGTTTGATGATATTCTTAGCCTTTGAGCTGGTGGAAATTAGTGATTTGCCTGTCAGTACATTTCCAAATGATTTACCGAGTGATCACAAGATGTTAATAGGTCAGTGTTATGTGGACAGTGAATGGCTACTAAGTTGGGGAGTGGACTAAAGTTAACTCAAGATAATTTGGCTCTAAACCTGAAACATTAGTTGGGAAACTCCGTAATCCTTGATGGTCCAAGTAGTCAGTATTGTCAGCATTAATTTCAGGTGAATTTCTGAGTGAGAAATCAAAATTAAACCACCAAACCCTGTTAGCCACCTGCACCAGTACTGTTCCCTGAACAAGTTTTTTTTGTTTGTTTGTTTTTTTTTTTTTGTTTTTTTTTCCCTACAGACTTAAAATTATCCTCAATTGGTTACATGGTTTCCAGTCCTCATTCACAGGCAGGTGCGCCTGTTCCCTAGACCTTGGGAATAAGATCTTTTTGTCTGTGTTTTCACTGCTAGCTTCCTAATATCTTTTGCTGTATGGATATGTTAGATTTTGTTTGGGTCAACACCAGCATGTTTTCCTGTTCACTGATTGGTTTCCTGTTGTGCCCTAATACTACTTTCCTGACAGCTCTTAATCGCTTCAAGTGCCTGTCAGTAGGTGGAGTCAAAAGGGTCATTAGCATTTATAATGCTGCACTTACTGAATTATTCCAGACTGGTTCTTGAATGTCAGGGATCCCCAGATGAAGACGCCCACCATGCTGTTGAGTCTGTGGGCCCTCTGTGTGCTCTAGTGAAGGCCAGTCAGCTCCTTCCCACCTCCCACGTCAACCAGGGCAGTCCTTCCTTTCTCGTTTTCTCAGGCCTTTGAAAACCATGCTCCTCCTCCTTTTCAGGGTTTTCCATTTTTATTTTATTTTTATGTTGCAAAATAAAGTTGTGTTACCCTAAATGTAAGACAACTGTCTTCTTATTCTCTTTCATAATTAGTTAAAAAGAATAAACTTGGGCAAGTGAGATGGCTAGCAAGGATGTTTGTCACCAAACCTTCTGACCTGACCTCAATCCCATATAGTCCACATGGTGGAAAGAGAGAACCGATTCCCTCCCGGAAGTTCTCTAACCTCTCACTTGTGCTGTGGCCTGTGTATCCTGGCGTACACACAATAAAAATATGTAGAAAGGAGAAACCTAAAGGCAAATACATTGTCATTTGAAGGGACTTGCAAGCCTGTGCTGGGGTGAATGTTGCTCCTTGTGGTCTGCACATAACCCCTTGCATCATTTCCTTCCTAGTGTGTCTGAGGGAAACTAAAAGGGATATTTTACAAGGGTTCTAAGGGTGTGATGACTCCACTTTCTCTCTCTTCCCTAAATATCCTTCAAGAACCCTGGGGTGCACTGGCAGAGGCAGCTCAGGATTGGCCACACTAAGTGATAATTTTGTGATAGATTTGATTTTTTACTAAAAGTAACAGAAAAGAAAATGCAGAATAAAAAACCTCGTTAGAATCTGAAAGAAAATCGAAACTTAGCTTAACAAGAATATGTTGTTTTGTGATTCAACCCAAGCAATTCTGGAAGAGCAAATTAGCATTTGAAGAGTGCCAGAGTGGAGGTTGAGGGTGAGGGCCGTAGAGATAGAGGAGGAGGGTAGAGACAGAACAGTAGAGGGGCTATTATCAAACTTAGGAGTTACAACTTGTGCTCAAGTCAGGTCCCTCCCCTTGTCCTTCATAAACCAATTAAAAGAGCCAGTTAGAAGTTGAAAGCAGAAAAAGGAGATTTATTCAGTGTGGCCACATTGGGCAGAGGGACAGGGTACCCAGGAAACCTCTCAGGTCCATCATTGGGATTCTGAAGTGAGATCAAAGTTCCAACAGAGAGCCAAGAACACACATGTCAAAGCAGTTGTAGTCAAGGTAGGGTCGAGCCTACCACTGTTGACCCATGATTGGGTCTCCCTGTAAGGTGGTCTGACAAGGAGATAAAACTGTTTGAATTCTCTTTCACCCTCTGGCTGACACCCTTTACTTCTCCCACCATGAGATTCCTGGGGAAATTCCCATTTCTTTAGTATCTATTGTTTCTGCACTCCAATAGTCAGGCCTAGAGATACAAGTATCTCTTTAGAATGACTTCTTGTCTTCCAGTTCCCTCAGAGGTGTATGTGGAGGAAAGTAGAACTAGAAATGGATGTAGAGAAATGTAGACGTAGAGCAGAATGCAGGTGGAGGGGGAGGGCGGAGCTGAAGGAAGGTTGATATGGAGGATGGACGTGGAGGACCAGGAGGTAGGAGAAGAGGAGAATGGAGATGGGAGGAGGAGAGGGGGGAGCTGAGTGGGCACTTGGAAGTAATGGAGTGTTGTGTGACAGTGACCATAGGTGGATGTCTGTATCAAATCACTTAATTTTATATTTATGTGTGGTATATACATATGAATTATGTGCTAGTAAAATAATAAAAATATTCAGTATACTATTTTCTGTCTATGACTTGAATGACTTTATCACCATAGGAAGTCAGGCTTCATTATAGTCAATATTTGGAGGATATTAACCTAATATGGTTTGATAGGAATTATGAGTAATTATAGTGAAATAATTCTATTAATTAATGAAGACATTTTAATTTTTTATTTGGTGTTAAACAGGAATATTTCCTAGAAAAGAACTGACCTTCCTATCCACAGACCATCATAAAGCTAGACACACTATTCTTTTTCATAGAAAAGGAAGCTGTGATTTCACTGTGGCCAGGCAGTTCAGTTTGTCATCATTTCATAGTTTACAATGCCATAGCTGTCCCTTGCTTTAACTCTGTGTTTGTGAGTGATGGATTTGGAGATTCTTTGTGTCACATCCCCAGTACTGTCCTTACAGCTCCTGACAGTGTGGTGCAGGGTAGGTGAACCTGCTTGAAGTGGTCAGAGCATGGAGCTTGGGAGCTTGGGGGTCCAGTGATCAAGGCTGCTCTGCTGCTCTTCAGTCCCAGATACGGTTTCTACTTGCTGCTGCCCTGTTGGCAAAGCACTTTCCAGACACTGTAGACATTTGGGAAATATGCTTCTGGCCTTTGTGATCAAGCAAATTTATTAACAACCATGAGGCCCAACAATTTTCAATAAATCATGACTTGCTGATTTATTTCAAAAGATCCATATAGCAGTAAACAATACCATTTACATTTAATTATTTTTATTGAACAAGAAGCAATTTTATTTGTAATGAAACACATGTTATGATTAAGGATGTATTTTAATGACCTTTAAGTAATGTGAACAAATGTTGCCCTTGACCTAATAGCAGAGACTTGCCTGCATTATTGAAAACTTGAGAATGATTTTTAAATTATCATGAAGTGCTTCGAATGACACTCTCATTATTGTGCCATTATTCAGTCATTTGATGTCTAATATAATAAATGAAACACACGCTTGTAAATGTTGATGTGTGTGGGAATGAGGGCTGTTGCTTGTTCTTTATGTCCCGATATCAAAGGGTGGTGTGTGGTATGGAAGCTTCATGTGTTGGCAGTTACTGCGACCACACGTGTTCAGTCCTAAGATTGATGTTCATTTTTATTTTTTGTGTTCCAGGACCTTTTTTCTATCAGTGCCTATGTTTATGCTCAGAAGCCACAACTGGATATTCACAGTTTTGAAGGAACATTTACCAGGGTAAGTTAAATATTTGGTTAGTAGAAAGATATTGAGCATCTGTGTAAGTTAAGGTAGTGGACTTTTGTTTAGAGAGAATAATTCACACCAAAGCTCTGAGGCATGAAGCAAAAACTGTAAAATGTGTCAAGCTCTTAGCGATTCCCAGGTGACAGTTGTGTCTGTGGAGTACAGCCAGTGCTGTCTCCTTGGTTTGTAGCACATGTACTACTGATAAGATCCTGTTCCCACAGGATAGGAGTCAGAAAAACAGTATAGTGTAGCAAATTCAATCTTGGTTTCAGATAATAGTTCATGACCTATGTGCCCAGCACTTCTAGCTTCCTATTTCCTGGGAGGATAAAAACATGTTTACATGCAAGTGTATGCGTTTATACAGTCCTTCACTTCTATGTTCCACATGCTTGCTGTTATGGAGACTTGGGAAAGCTTGAAGCCCTCTAAGAGCTGAATACTTATTTTAACAGCTGATAACTGTTAACCAATTTTTAAATAAGGGACTTTATCATATGACTTTTTTTTTTGTATTGGAGCATGGTTGGATATGTTCGTTACTGTTATTATATACAAAATTTAGCTAGTGATCATTATCATTTGCAAAACTAATTGCAGGTGATAAATTATTTGACAGTTAATATACATGTTGTAGGGACATGAGCTGAGGACACCTGTGAGGCACTCACAGTCCACAGGGGAGATGGCTGTCACTTTGTAGCTGCTTATTGGCCTGCATGCTGTAGAGTCCAAACCAAGATGTACATGGAAAAATGGGAAGAGCATGTGCACTTGATGCTCTCTGGCCTTTCTGTGCTTTCTTAAAAATATTATGGAAAAAACATCACATTCTTCTAGAACACCTCTTACCATGTAAGAGAAGCTGTTACAAATAGGTGTCTCTCAATAAAAAATTAATCCAACCTTCATCACAGTTCTTAAATACTGTTGGCATTCTTCCTTTTCTACACGTCTTTCTCTTTCTTTTGTCATTTGTATGCCTTGTGGCTTCCTAAGTGTTGGCAATATTTGCTAGACAGATGTTTGCAGACCTCAAGGTTAGAGTCAGAGTAGGCTGTTGAGAGCCTAGGAGGGTGAGTGTGCCATTGCGGGTAGAGATGCTGGAGTGGAAGGAACCCTAGTCAGTCCTCTTGGAGGAAGCTGCACAAGAGCCTTCAGCTTAGGGGAATTGCCAGGTCGGTGACTTTACAAGGCTGTTTTAGATTCCCTCTCACCTTAGGATGGTTGTGGGCACTGAACGTTATGTTCCGACAGACCTACAACAACACCTGCCAACGATGAGAGTGGGTAGAGTCCACCCTTCTTTACTGCATGGTTAAACTTGGGTTTGATAAGTCCTCACATTTCTCTTTCCCGAAGTGAGGTACAATCCAAACTAGCAGAGTCTGTGACAGGCTGGTTTCCGGGATGGGGGAAGGAAAAAAAAAGGTCACCCTGGAACACTGATGTTAGAGGGGCTTTGCTCTCTGAAGAGAAGGCCCCTTTTTTCACATAGGATCACATGTCCTCTGTATAGATTTGGTGAGGGTAGCTCTTTAATCACCAAGGGGCTTTTGGAAAATATCCGGGATGACTGTTTGGGAAATTTGTGAGGCAGAAGTGGCCTCCTTAAAGGTGTGGTATGTCTGGGAAGCTTAGTGAGGAAGGGAGACAACCCTGGAGCACGCAGGAGAGTCAGCCCCACACCACCACAGAGTGATTGGGGCTCATAGTTGATTGCTAAGAAGGTGCCTTGTGTGAGCTAAGAAGAGATCCCAGTTCCCATCATGAGAATGGAATCCCTCTGTGTGTCTGGTTCAAGGAAACAACACATTGTTTTGAACAGAAAGAACCTATGTACTGCATATAAAAGAAGAAATGGGATGGCAGGGGAAAGCAAGCTTTTCATTTAATAGAAACCCTCTAAAAACAAGCAAAGGAAAATCCAAGGGGAGGAGCACTTAACCAGCTCTTGCTCTGGTCACTGAGGGTGTCAGGGTGGAGCTGCACATCCTACTCTAGTGGCTGCTCTGTTTCTCCTGTGCTGGGAATTATTTGGGGAAAACCCACCAGGGTTCCTCAGACTTTATTGGCAGTTCCATTGCAAGGTACCTGATCAAGTCTAAAAGGATCTCTTATACCAAATATATACAGTGGTGTATAATTCAGGCTATTGGATATATTATTTAAATGGAATCCTATATATTTATATATAACTGCAGTATAGAGTTAGAAGTAAGTAAGAATTAGACTACCACAATAGCTCCAGGCATTTGGAACCTAAATTTAGAGACCTCTTAATAACTTGTGTCCAAATGTAAAAAATCCACACGCCATTTCCAAGGCAAGGGTTGTCAGGCTGTACACAGTAAGATCCCAATATATGGTATATATAAGAAAGCACATTAGAATCACTCACAGCTTAAAAGTAAGAAAGGAAAATATACGCTAGGCTAAGACGAAGTAAAAATGAAGTTGCTTATAGCAGTATCACAAAAAGTTGCTTTCAGAAGATACTGAGGAAAGGGTTAATTTATTGTTAGGACATTCAAGCATAAGCTTGTACCTAATCAACAGCTTTGAAATGCCTGAGGCCAACTCTTAGGACTGGAGGAGAAAGAGTCAGATATTTAATGGTCATTGGAAATTTCTCTACCCTCTTAGTAATTAATTTAACAGGTATACACAGGTATAAAAAATCTGTAGGAACATAATAGCCTTGAAGATTATCTTTGAAGCCAGTTGCACTGACAGCTATGGAAGATATCATTCAATAGTAGAATGTAAAATATATTCATGGGCATGTGGGAAATTTATCAAAATAGGTCAAACAAATCTTAGTATATTTCTTTTAATTCCATTCACTTGTTCTCTAGCCACAGTACAGTTAAATTAGAAAGAAATAACAAATATTTCTTAGAAATTGCTCAATTTTCAGTAATAATAATATGTCCTAAATAGCTTTTAAATTAAAGAATTGATTAAAAGAGAAATTAAAAATTGTTCCAATACTGGAAGAAAACATTTATAATAATGAAGTGTCTTAAGAGTTTTTCACTGTGATCCAAAATCTAGAATTGTTTTGAAAAGCTGATACATTTGGGTAAATGAAAATAAGAGTTTTCATGTCAGAAATAAGCAAAAAGTAGGGTCAAAAGTCAAATGAATTATGAGAAAATATGTGTAGCTTACATTATGGCCATATGGCTAACCTGTGTTGACATTCTTATACATGTTATGCCATGGGTAAAATCTAAGGACATGCCTCAACTAGATGATGGGACAGACTTAGACTTCCTAGGGGAGGCCTTACCCTCTCTGTGGAGCAGATGGGAGGAGGGAAGAGTGGAGGGAGTGCGAGGAAAGGAGGGAGGGGAAACTGGGATTGGAATGTAAAAAATAAATTAATAAAAAAATAGATACAGAAAAAACCTAAGGACATTATTTAAAGTAAACTAAGTTACTCAGAAAGAACAAATATTTATGATTCTACTTATAAGAGGTGAGTAGAGTAATTGGATTCATAGAAAGTGGATTGATAGGTGCTGGGGCTTTAGGAGTAGCACAGAGATGGTGTTTAATAGGGGCAGAATTCAGTTTTATAACATAAGGTGATTAGTGGTGATGACCACACAACACAGTACATCTGTTTAATGCTGTGTAGGTAGGCCTGCTTAAGTCAACAGATTTTATGTTGTGTGTATTTACCTCACTTTAAAAAATGTCTGAAAAACTAAATGCCAAAGGATGCAGTGAAGTCAAGAGTTTCAACTGAAAAAATAAGCACAGAATAGAATGAAATGTAAACATTCCTAAACATTTGCAGCATCTCTGTGTGTGGAGAGTAAGAGGAACACCACTAGTTGTATTTGCAGGAGCATCTCTCCTGAGGAGGCTCAGGAAGTGCTGTGTTCTGAGATTGCTGACTGTGCCTTTCATTGTGAGCTCCATAGAGCATAGAGAGGCCTGCCCCTAGGGGAATGTGGGTGCTCTTCAGCAGCCACCAACAGCTCTCCCTCACTTTACACCTCACTTATCATTCAGAGTCCTTACTTTTTCTGATTGTATCTTTTCCTCCTGGTGTTGTTTGTTTGTTTGTTTGTTTTTGGCAAGAGGGCATTGGGGGGGGAGTGGTCTTCTGATTGTTTATTATGTCCAGAAGGATTATCAAAGTTCCATTATTCCTATAAGGCCATCAGGCAACATTCTCAAAATCCGAAGTCAGAATTTGCCTTGTCTGCACCCAATTTCCCTAGCAGATCACATCTCTTGCTATTCCTGCATTGGACCAGGTTTGCCTCATGGCAGTTGATCTCAATCTGTGTCCACTATCTCATTAGCTTTTCAAGGGCAGAGGCTGGCTTTAGGTGTCACTATGAGGCTTTGACATGGTGCATACCAGCAATGACCTTCTTGTGGGTTTGATGAACTTGCTTTCTGGCTGAGATAAAGTGGTCAGAAGAGAGTGGAGGAGCAGGCTTAGCTCAGTGTTTGCCTTTGTGGTGCCATTTTGGTTTTGGTTTGAATGCAGTATGTCTCTCATGGCTCATGTGTTTGGAGATGTGTCCCCAATTGGTTGTTCTCTTTTGGGAGGTTGTAGTACCTTTGAAACCCGAGGCCTGCTTGTTAGACGTAGAGCCACTGGGCTGTTGGGCCAGAATGTGTGGGGTATAGCCTGCCCAGCTACAGCCCTCGTCTCTCTGTGTCTTTGCTGCCTGTTCCATGTTACCAGGTCCCTCATGCTCTTGCTACCACACCTTCCCCTCTGTCATAGGTTGTTCCCATTCATACCATGAGCCCCAATTAGTCTTTATCCTTTAAGTTACTTCTTAGCAGGTATATATCCACAGTAACAAGAAAAGTAACTAGTGCAGTCCTCCCTAAAGGTCATGATAGTGCTGTTGTTTGGAAACTTTTTATATTGAGAGAAGCTTGGCAAACAGTCTTCATCTTTCTTCTCAGTCTTGATAGAGATGATATTATGGACACTGAGTCATCCCTTTTTAAATAGTTATCCCACAGGGTACCTAAATTCAGGGTTGTGTGTAGTATTTGGATCAAACTTAAACATACATCCATATGTTTTGCTTCCTTTGGGTTTGGTTGTTTTAGAAAGGGTCTGACCTGGAACTTCCAGAGATCCACCTGCCCCTGCCTCCAGAATGCTGGGAATAAAGGCATGCATGCCTACACCAGACCTCTCTCATATACTTTTAATTACTTCTAGATAACTAGTTCTGTATCATTGCTGTTCGATAGCTGTTCTGTTGTGTTAGTTTTGAAATTAGAACAAGAAAGAAAAGTCTAACATGTTCAGTACAGACATACCAATTCTAGGGCCATCTATATAGGTGAGACAAGTTGAATAAAACTAGAGTTATACATAGGACTGCTACAGGACTGAAGATAGACAGTAGCAGGCGGTAGCAGAGTGTGCTCACACATCTCATTTACCTGGACTCGCCATAATATACACAGTATGGGAAATTCAAGTTTCACTTTGTGGAACTTCCTAGTTTTTTTCTTGAAGATTCTTTTTTTGTTTGTTTGTTTGTTTGTTTGTTTGTTTGTTTGTTTTTTGAGACAGGGTTTCTCTGTGTAGCTTTGGAGCCTATCCTGGCACTCGCTCTGGAGACCAGGCTGGCCTCGAACTTACAGAGATCCGCCTGCCTCTGCCTCCCAAGTGCTGGGATTAAAGCCATGTGCCACCAACACCTGGCTCTTGAAGATTCTTGATCTGCTGGGCTGAATGCACATCTAGAGAGCCCAAAAATGTTAGCTTTCTGTGTTATGGGGCACATTCACATTTGGAAGCTAGGTTTCCTGTTTCCCAGTTTAGAGACTGAATTAGGAATTGGAACACATAAACTCTGAGGTTGCTGTGGTATTGGGTGCATTATGCATTTTGATGCCCCTGGTGACTCTAGCAGAGTCATGCGAATTATGAGTGAGTCTGTGCCACCCTCCTACAGCGTGAGGCAATCTGGCTGCACAGTGTTGTGTAGAAGCGGTTCTGACCTTGCTCCAGGTGCTAACGTCACCTTTCATTTAAGAAGCCTTCCCTTGGCAAGCTGGAGTTAAAAGTGTGCTAATACTTGTTATCCTTCACCAACATTATCCCATGCACTCCTGCTGTGCATTTTCTGCCTTAGTTTCTCGAGTAAGCCACAGCACACCCAACCTTCATTAGCTCTGTCATCAGAGCTCCCCTGTCCATTACACAGGCCAGCCTGGAACTGCAGCATTTGATATTCGTTCCCTCAAAGTGTATGTTTTTCAAACTACACAATTCTAATGAAAAAGAGACCAAAAATGAAAAGTGATCTACAAATTTCTCTCCGCCATCCCAGTCTTTATTACTTGCTAAAGAACTGTAGAGTGATTGTTGTGATGTGTATTTTTATATACTTAATACCAAAAGACTGTCACTCACATTACAGAATTGAAGAAAAACTATGAGATTGGGTGTTCTTTCATACTTTATTAGAAACAGATAAATTGGTATAGAAAATAATAGGAAAACGAACTTAAATTTCTAAAGTTAAATTGTATAGAATTTTATTCCCTGTTCAGTTTTATAAGACTGCTTTAACTGTTACCTGCTTTAACTCCCATCTGTCCCTGAGAGTCTGACATAAATGGGAAATATACCAAATGGTAAACACATGTGAATAATTTTTGACACTTTTTTGAAGGAAGCCTTAAGAAGAGGTTTTTGTTTTGTTGTTAATTTTTTGAGACAGGGTCTTGTTTTTACCCTATCTAGCTGTATTTTGCTGTATAGTCCAGGCCCTACCACAGACTTTTGGAGATCATTACCTGTGCTTTCTGATGGCTGGAATTCAGTTCACCACTGTGCCACTAAACTGAGAGTTTAAAGAGTTTTAAAGCAGTGAAGTGCTTTGTGCTCAGGGGAAATCAGGACTTGCTGAAGGGGAGCTTGTTTGCACTTTTCACTGGGTGTGTCTGTAGGGTGTGTTTTGCAGGCCCAGCTGTGTTTTGACCATCCACAAAACACAGCCCTGCTCCTTCTCTTGAGTCACTGTGTGCTCTACCTGCTAAAGGTGCTCTGTATGATAGCTCAGCTTAGTGGCTGGCATGGCCTTGCTGGTGCTTTCATGTTTGTGGACTCACGGTGCCTGTGGAAGGTAGAAAGTTCCTCTTTATTTTTCAGTTATTAATGTATTGAGTAAGTTTATGTTCCTCTTCTGTATGTGGAAGGCAAAGGTTAACCCTGTAGTTGCTTAGGTTGTGGTCCTTAGGGAGTCATTTTATAAAATGATAAATGTGCAGATTAGAAAGTGTCTATTTGTGTATTCCATTACTGAAACTCTTAGACCAACATAAAATTGAAGGGTATTCCATATTGGCCCTGTTTTGTAAGAACACCAAAGAGCATCAGGATTTATCTCTCTAGTAGTGTTTATCACAACTATATTCTCTAAGGGATTCAGAAGTTGTCGTTGTAGTTCAGCCATGATGTCAAATAAATAGTAATGTAGTCCATGAAGACGACCTGTGTTCTCTGTAAGTTAATTCTTTTGTTCTATTAAACCATAAAAATAATGGGAAAACCTAATTTTCCTTAGATAACCGTTATCCGTTTTCCTTGAAGAGCGATTTTAGTTCTGAACTGGAGAAAAAGGCAAAGTATTCTTGGCAGTCCATGGAAGACAGGGTTGGAAAACATGAAGCAGATTACTCCAAAGTCTGTGCTTTGAAGACTAGTGATGATGTCGGAGGGCCCATGCAAGAGCTCAGTAAACATTTTGTCACCATTATTTTATTGAAGTAAAGTGATTAAAGCATAAGCATGCTTATAGTTCTGTTACCCTTAAATAAATGAGTATAATTCTTTGACTCTTTCCCCCCTGCCCCCAGCAGACATGACATTTATTTATATTGAGTTGAAATAAGCCTCGGCTTTTCCACATAAAGTGGTCTTAGCTGGTCTAGGGATGTTGATCTGTGGTAGAGCAATTGTCTGCATATGGGAAGCCTTGTGTTGGATTCCTGTATTTATGAGTGGTATAACCAAAGCATACCTCAATTAAACTGTTCTGTTTTTAGAAGAGTTTTTTCTTAAGCATCAGTGCCACCCACCCACACCCACACACACACAAGGATACATGTATTTTTTAAAACATACCAATGTTTTAGACTTGCTGACCTGATAGCCTTCACAGTCACGAAACCCAAAACCCAGGGCACGGCTAGAGTTGGATGCTGTCTTCTGTGGGCACTAGAGAGGAATGCAGGGATCACACAGTTGTAAGACACAAGCCTGAACTCAGCTGCAGGAAAGCAGTAGGTTTCATAATTACGGTTTTGTTGTTAAATGCATACAAGGCACCCATAGGACAAGCAAAACCTTTTACTTTGTAAATGTTGGCAGTATTGGAAATATTCTGAATTAGCATTAAGAGTTTAAGTTCTGTGCTTTAACTGCAAATCAGAAAATGGTGTACCAAATATATTTGCTAGCTAGCAAGATGGCTGGAAAAGGTATTTGAAGATGGCCTGATATCATAGAAAAAGACATATCCATAGCTCCAAACTCTGTTTTCTCCTCACATTTGATTGTTTGTTATTTTGGAATGTATCTGGATAGCAAATTATCAAGTTAACATAAAGATCCTGTGTAAGTTTTAAGGAGTAATCCTAACAGTGGAGATGATGTGAGATATTTTGCCCGGTGCAGACGTTGAGGTCATCTATTGCCGTGTATATTATTTTCCCCGAATCCTTGTCAGATGCAGATCTTAGGGCTTTTATGATCCTGTGCTCCAGCAAGACTCCCATGATCATCACAATCACAATATAGACAGTGGCCTTACATTAAGATGAAATCGTCAGCTTGTATATTTTGTCTCTGAATATCAGCATGAAACATGTACACATAAAATTAAACTGTATGTACCACTGCTGTTGTGGTATTGCTGTTTGGGCACATTTGATATTCACATATATAATTAGCAACAAACAGCTTGTATTTTAATTCTGCTAAATGAAAAATAACATATTTTACAGGGGGGATTTAAGAGAAGTGATCTCTTTCTCCCGTGTGTTACTAATAGTTACAAAAGCATTTTTCATTGTTCATGAGTGTATTTATATTTATTAAAGAACAGCCCCTGTTCTTGACAAAAATTAGGGAAAGGAAATTCTGTCATGTTTTTGAAACATAGTTTATTCGTGATTATGTGTGTGCTAATATTAGTTTTTTTAACTTTCCAGAAAAGTGAAGGATTGGGAGTGATGCTTACACCATGTATTTAAAAAATATTTTAGCCTATTCTCTAAAAATAATCAGCATATCATGAGTGTACCTATGAAAATTTAAAATTATGTATTATAAATGCAAGCATTAACAATAAGTGTGTATGTATGGGTCAATCAAATTGTAGTTTCAGGTTTTTATATTCCCCCTTGAGACTTGTATTTGTAATGAGTCGGGTACTGAAGATGGGCATGTTTCTTTTCTAACACTGTAGATACCTGGAATGTGAATAGAACATTGCTAATTTTCCAGTTTTGTTTTGTTTTGTTTTTTCTCCCTGAACAGGAAGACAGTGATCCTCCCATTCATGAAAGTCTCAGTATAGAAAACACATTGTGGGCAAGCACCATTGTTGCATCAGGTAAGGGAGAAGTTTCCCTGCATGAATCTCACAGACAAAGGATGTTAGTGCTGGCCAGGTATTCTAAAGCAGCTTTCCTAAACTGCCCTGTGGTATTTAGGGACTGCCTGTTGAGAAGCCAGGAGATAGTCTTGAGAGTGTGTGGGGAGGGCTGGGCTACTATTCCCCGACTGCAGAACAAGGCCAGAAACATGAGAGTGTTGACAGAGCCATTGTGGTGGAGCCAGGGCCATTTTTCTATTTGACATGTGTCACTTGATGCACACCAGTGTGCTTGGATGAGGGTGTCATAGGAGGGCTGGGAAACTGGTAGCAAGTTTTGATGGTTCTTATCCACTTTTTGTCCAGCTGACAAAACCTAGAAGAGACTAGCTGGGGTAATGTAGGAGAGTAAAAGGTTAGATGAAGCCATAAGCCCGAAGAGAGCGAAGTAGCCAGGGCTGTGAAACCAGGGAAGATCTGAATGCCGTCTGAGGGAAACTGAAGATGGTGGATGGTGGAACACTGCTAGCAGCTAAAGAGGAAGTCACTTGAGTTGGCAGTTTTGGAAGTAGATTGCTATGAGGTGGGCTGGAAATGCAGAGTGTTAGCACGTGGTCAGAAGCAGGTTGTCATCAATGATGACTTTAGGAGGGAATCCCAGGAGGGAATTGATCTTAAGGAAGGGGCCAGGCATGAACTTGGTGTCAGGGAGCACAAGGAAAGGGGCGTGGAGGGACTGGGGACACTGAAGAGCTCTCCGCAGTGTTGAGTGTGTGACAGTGCCCTCTCCATACTGCTAGAATGAAGTGCTAATGGAAAGCTTTGTTGGGTAGGAAAGGCTTTAAAAAACGGTCGAGGTAATTCTCTCTATACTGAGTACCAGGTAGTTCTCCCTATACTGAGTACCAGGTAATTTTCTCTATACTGAGTACCAGGTAATTAATCCTCCCTATACTGAGTACCAGGTAATTCTCCCTATACTGAGTACCAGGTAATTAATCCTCCCTATACTGAGTACCAGGTAATTCTCCCTATACTGAGTACCAGGTAATTAATCCTCCCTATACTGAGTACCAGGTAGTTCTCCCTATACTGAGTACCAGGTAATTAATCCTCCCTATACTGAGTACCAGATAATTCTCCCTATACTGAGTACCAGGTAATTCTCCCTATACTGAGTACCAGGTAATTCTCTCTATACTGAATACCAGGTAATTAATCCTCCCTATACTGAGTACCAGGTAATTAATCCTCCCTATACTGAGTACCAGGTAATTCTCCCTATACTGAGTACCAGGTAATTCTCTCTATACTGAATACCAGGTAATTAATCCTCCCTATACTGAGTACCAGGTAATTCTCTTTATACTGAATACCAGGTAATTAATCCTCCCTATACTGAGTACCAGGTAATTCTCCCTATACTGAGTACCAGATAATTCTCCCTATACTGAGTACCAGGTAATTCTCCCTATACTGAGTACCAGGTAATTCTCTCTATACTGAATACCAGGTAATTAATCCTCCCTATACTGAGTACCAGGTAATTCTTTCTATACTGAATACCAGGTAATTAATCCTCCCTATACTGAGTACCAGGTAGTTCTCCCTATACTGAGTACCAGGTAATTCTCCCTATACTGAGTACCAGATAATTCGCCCTATACTGAGAACCACAAGAAGTACAAAGCCCCCAAAAAGTGTGTGAACCAAGGACCTTACAGACATGGTCTAGGGAAGACCTCTGCAGAAGAGATATTTAAAACAGATTAAAGAAATACATAGGCAGGTCTGCTGGGTGACAGGACTCTTGTGGGAGTATTCCTGCCAAAAGACAGCTGGCAGAAGGCCTAGTACTGGGAGTCCACAGTGCCCTGAAGAAGGCTAAGTGTGCCTGGCCCCAGATATGTGTGTGTTTTGAGGGAGGGAGATATCATCCAGGAAGGCAGGTCTGTGATCCTTTGTTTAAATTTACACTGCAGCCCTAGAGAACTACAGATCATAATATTTCATATTTTACAAACAAACATGGAGGTGAATTGTGAGAATCTTGAAAGTGTTCATCTCTGTGACATCTTTGATATTTTGATATCCACATATGCTTGTAAACTTGTACATAGAGAAGCAAAGCTGTTTCTCCATGAAGAGAATGCCTGGGAATGCCAGGTCCTCAGCTCTGGAGACCATAGGTTCAGGGTCTTTGAAGTCACCGTAGAGTGGTTCATGGCATCTTTGGAAGCCCTCCCTCTCCCTCCCCCCCCCAGACTTTCCTGACCCTGCAGACTGATGAGCCCTGACCCCGTTGAGTGACTTGATGCCACTCTTGGTTGTATTTCTCTGATGAAGAATGCACCAGAATGCCCCACTGTGCCATAGCTGTACAGCATTCCCACCAGGGTTTGAGCACAGGCGTGGTCTCTGAGCTCACTATCAGTTTATAGGAGAGCATCTGCAATATGGGACATATATGTGCTCATTTGGCCAGAATTTAAAATTTTCTGCCATTAATCATACTATTTATAGTGTTGAATTACGAATCATTAAGGGATTAAAAGATTATCTCTTTAAGTACTTCATGCTTTGTTCTTTGTTTCTGTTTTAAATATGTATTACACTGTTGACACCAAATCCCAGTACTATTGATTTGTGGCCTTTCTCCTCGGAGACAGTGGCAACTTGAGCTTACGTCTTCTGAGACGTCCCATGGAATTTCCTGGGCATAGTTTCTCTGTTTGACTTTGGTTTTCAGAATGACCTTGGCATGCAGTAGCTATGTGAAATCTTTTGCATGA
Organism: Cricetulus griseus; assembly: GCF_003668045.3. Taxonomy (NCBI): domain Eukaryota; kingdom Metazoa; phylum Chordata; class Mammalia; order Rodentia; family Cricetidae; genus Cricetulus; species Cricetulus griseus. Next base: position 234,508,817 of record NC_048595.1, read on the forward strand.
GACACACTAATGTATCATCACAATGTCTGTCACCTCTCAGCCCTTTGTATTTGCTGTCTCCTGTAGTACTGGGTGTGATGGAAGTTGACGTCTCAGAGGATGTTCAGAGCAGTGGTTCTCATCCTTCCCACATTGCTTTAGAATCACAAGTTTAGAATTCTTTTCAAGTGGATTCAGGGTGGCACCTTTTAAAAATTAGATTATAATTACATAACCCCCCTTCTTTCCTCTAGACCCTTGAATGTATCCTCCTTCCCCTTTCAAAGTCATTTCCTCTCTTTCTTTTAATTTTTTAAATTCTTTAATTACTACTCATATTTACATATCCATCTCCCCCCATTCCCTCGCCCTCTCATCCTCCCCCCCAACCCCCCCAACCCATCTCCCAACTCCTCCTCAGGGATAGTGAGGCCCTCCACCAGGGACCTTCAAAGTCTGTCATATCACTTGGGGGAGGGCCTGAGCCCTCCTTGTTGTATCTGAGCTGCAACAGTATCCCTCCATAGGGAATGGGCTCCCAAAGTCCATTTGTGCTCTAGGAATAAAGACTGGCTCCACTGTTAGAGGTCCCATAGACTGCCCTGGCCTCCTAGCTGGCACCCACATTTGGAGAGCTTGGTTTGGTCCAATGCTGTTTCCCCAGCTTTATGACTAGGGTCTCCATGCTCTCACTAGGTCAGGTCCACTGTTTCTGCAGGTTTCTCCAGCCCCATCTTGGCTCCTTTGCTCATCCCTCCTCCCTCTCCACGTATATTTATGCATGTATGTGTATGTATATATGTTTATATACATATAATATATATATTCCTAAATATAAATACAACCTGCTTAGTTTATATAGTATTACTTGTATGTATATGTTTTTGTGTTTGACCATTTGGTGTTAGATAACTAGTTGGTGTACTCTTTCCTGGGGCTGACTTATTTTTTCTACTCTTACCATTGCTTAATTTCCTTAACACTTTAGGGTTTAGACCTTGCAGACATTCTCACTTGCATGTTTGTTGTTGGTGTTATCCTTGTTTAGCTCATAGTTAGGTAGCCATGTTGGCTAGACTTCACTGCCCGCCCCCCACTTGGTTTTTTAAAGCTGTGCTTTATCTTTCCTGTGTTTCATGGCCTAGCACATAATAGTCAAGTATTGTGCAACTGTGCTACCTTTCTAGGCCCAGAGTAGCTCTTAGAATGAAGTTATTTCAGACCTTCCCTGTCATAGAGTTAAAAATATGGGACTAGCCACTCAAGTTACACAGAAAAATAATGTGTCAGGGGATCAAAGAGAGAGCACTCTTTGCTGCCCTGTGCATCAGCTTCCCTGTTGACTAAGAGAACACTATTCCTTTAAATCAGTGACTCTCAACCTTCCTAATGCTGTGACCTGTTAATACAGTTTCTCATGTTATGGTGAACCCCAACCATAAAACTATTTTGTTGCTACTTCATAACTGTAATTTTGCTACTGTTGTGAATCGTAATACAAATATCTGTGTTTTCTGATGCTCTTGGGTGACCCTTGTGAAAGGATTGTTTGACCCCCAAATGGGGTTGCAACCCACAGGTGGAGAACCACTGCTTTAAAAGACAGGTCCTTACATGGAATTGCTCTAAACTTAAAAGCAAGCCTGCTAAAGCAGTGTATTAGAATGTGTATGCACAGATTGGATTGTTCAGGATCTGTGCCTCTAGAGCATGGTGTAGCATATATGCAAATGGGGCTTCCAGGATTGGTTGAAATATTATGGAAAATGCATAAACTGAAAATAAACATTTGGAAACATAGGCATTTGGTATAGTTTGATAATACTAAAAAAAAAAAAAAAGGAAAGAAAAAAATGAAGACATATTTACTTTTGCTTGGCTTTTAATTTATTTTCCTGGTAACTCATTTTTATTATGTATGTAGCGTCATCACAGCAAATTTTCAAAGTCTGTCTGTTTTCTGTGTGTGGTTTGATATATTCCAATTCTAGCCAGGCCTAGGTCGTTAAGAATTAGTATTTGAGTGGAAAGAGACCACGTCAGCTGGGAAGTCACTCCAGTGTCAACCACAAAAGGCTGTGGTTGAAGGTGTTGACAGCTCAGTAATGCTTGAGTGTAGCAGGCTTTTTCTTGGGGCCACCAACCAGCTCCCAGATCATGACACAGAGACTTATTGTTAATTATAAATGTTCAGCCTTATCTTACGCTTGTCCCACTAGTTCTTATAACTTAAGTTAACCTGTTTCTCTTCATCTGCATTTTGCCTCTGAGCTTTTTACTTTCCTTTCATTCTGTATGTCCTACTCTGTGTTTGTCTGTCTGTCTGCTGCCTGGCTGGCTGGCCCTGGGTCATCTCCCTCTCTTTCTTCCTTGCTCTGCTCTGCTCTGCTCTGCTCTGCTCTGCTCTGCTCTGCTCTTCACTCTTCGCTCTACACTCTACGCTCTTCACTCTCCCTTCCTCCCTCCTAGGTTCCTCCTTCTACTTATTCTCTCTGCCTTAGCTATTCTTCTAATGTCTAGCTATTGACTGTTGAGCTTGTTATTAGACCAACCAGGTGCCTTAGGCAGGTAAACAACACGTCTTTATATCATTCAACAACATAAGTAAATGTAACATATCTTTATATAGTTAAAGTAATATTCTGCAACATAAACAAATATAACAAACATATTTAACAAAGTAATATTCCACAGCATTTCCCCCTTTTGTCTAAATAAAAAGCATTTTAACTTTAACACAGTAAAACTATATACAATAAGAACAATTATCAAGTAAGAATTACATTTACAATATTCAGTCCATTTTCATTTGACAAATTCAGAGAAATTTATTTATTATTTATTATTTATTATTTATTCTATTGTGGTGAGTCCAGAGTTTTGTGCCTAATTTACCTTCTATCATAACTAAGGAAAGCTGTAACTATAACTATCTAGTCTTCAACTCCATCAAAGACCCTAAAAGTATATAATATTACCTGAGTAAACAGGAAATGCAATGCAAGCCACTTCCAAATGTATAGAAATGATAGAGACATATGAATGCCTGAACAGTCACCCAATATTGCTCTGCAATGTTGGGGCATCCATCTTCCACCAACAGGCCTAGAGTATTTGGCAGACTTTTCTATGGAGCAGGGACTTTTAAGAACTGACCCACCTTGTTTTGGCAAAATTCAGTAGTCTGTTTCTTTTTTGTCCTGTTTGTCTAGTTTATACAGCATAGTATCAGCAGTCGAAGCAATGGCAGTTTCTTACCCAAATGGCTGGCTTTGTTACATTGGAAGCAAATTCCATAAGGAGACTCTTTGATGCCCATAATCCTTTTATGAAGTAAATTGGTTCTGCCAGGAGCAGACATGTCTCAAGTCTCACTGTCTTGTAGTTTTTCTTGCTTTATTTCTTTATGTCTGTAGCCAAGATTTTCAGGAAGTCTCCCCAATCAAACCTTTATTAACCTTGAAGGAACCCACAGTCTTTCCTTTCCTGTGGAAACAAAAGCATAACCTCTACCCCAATGCAATACATTTTCTGCCTTCCATTTTAAAGTTAAGACATCCATAATAGCTATTCTCTCAGCTTAGATACACAGGGAAGGACCTAGGCCCTCCCCCAAATGATGTGACAGACTATGGTGATCCTCCATGGAAGGCCTCACTCTCCCTGAGGAGTGGATGGGAGTGGGTTGGGGAGGTCAGTGGGGGAAATGGGAGGATGGGAGGGAGAGGGAACTGGGATTAGTATGTAAAATAAGATTGTTTCCAAATAAGAAAAAAAATCTCAAAAGAAGAAGAAGAAGAAGAAGAAGAAGAAGAAGAAGAAGAAGAAGAAGAAGAAGAAGAAGAAGAAGAAGAAGAAAAGACATCCCTAATCTATCTAGGCTGGTTTCATTCAGCAGTCCCTTTTACAATCTATTGTCTCTTAGCACCTGTAATTTGCTCATCAGCATTCAAAAAAATTCAAAGGCAACAGATCACCATACAGGATCCAGACTCTATGTATTTCCCCTCTTTACATGGCTTATTCTTTTTATATTACTTTACTCTTTCTTTAAAGACTTTATTATTTATTAACTAGTTTTTTCAAAGACTGTCTATATCCATTTCCTTTTGTTTCTTAAGCTTATGTGTACTTTTAAAAACACTGTAGCCTGTTTCAAGACCCATGACGCCGCCCCCCCCCCCCATCTTGTCTTTACTGCATGTCTCTAACCTTTTCTGACCCTGTGAACTCAACCTTAAACTGCTAAGCAGCTTTATGCTGGTGGCTGCTTTGCCCTGCTGGGTTCCTGAAAGCTGAGCTTTTTGCCCTGCTAGCCTGGCCAAAAAGCTGCCTTCAAGTGGGATCCTAGTCTACAACCCCAGCTCTAGGAAGCTGATGCCCCTCACTGTGGCACATGTTTTTTACCTAGCTTTCTGTTTCTACTTAATGTGCTGGTTACTTAAGTGTTCCCTTTGTTGCAGAGCTTCTTAAAGGAGCCATATCCTTTTTTTTTTTTTTTTTTCCTCTTTTCAACCTTCTTAGGTCTCACACTGGAATGACAAATATGATAGGCTTTCTTTTGGGCCATTATCCAGCTCCCAAATTATGGCACAGAGACTTACTGTTAATTATGAATGCTTGGCCTTATCTTAGCCTTGTTCCACTAGCTCTTATCACTTATTTACCTGTTCTCTTCATCTACGTTTTGCCTTTGGGCTTTTAACCTTTCTTTCTGTATGTCCTTCTGTGTGTCTGTCTAGCTGGAGGTTCTGGGCATCTTCCCTTTCTCCCTTATTCTCTTTTCTCTCTCAAGCCTAGATTCCTCCCCCTACTTACTCTCTCTGGCTGCTAGCCCCACCTATCCCTCTACTGTTTAGCCATTGGCCATTCAACTTTTTATTAGATCAACCTGGTGCCTTAGGCAAGCAACACATGTTTACATCATTAAACAAATGCAGCATAAACAAATATAACACACCTTTATATAGTTAAATTAATATTCCACAACATTTGAGGACATGAGAAGTAGGCAAGAATTGGTTGCAACCTAAGATCCAGTACATAGGTAGACTCTCGTGCAAAACGCTTATATCTGGCAGTATGTTGTGTGAGGAAGTGAACATGAGAACTCCGTCCAGAGCATGCTGTCAGTGTACTCTGATCTAGGTATAGGTCTCCTGTGTGTTCCTATAAGCTTAGCCATGGAGACTCTGTTCCTGTTCTTTGTCTCTGGCCACAAGGAGTCTGCACATTGGTGGGGTTCTTATTTGTCTATTGTTGAGTCCCTGACCTTGGCCTAGTGTTAACTTCTTCAGGGTCTGCCTGTCGTTTGCACCAGACTCTGTGCACCTGGTGCTTGAATAACACGTGGTTATATTCTTTGTGCTACCTGTTTTCCTATCTCTTGGGCCTGGTTGTGCAGCTTCCTTATCAGTGAGCATCTGTAAAGTCTGCTAGTCCAGTCCTGGCTGGTGGCTGTGGTCCTCATGGCTTGTCTTTATATTATTTCCCAGGTTCTAGGATTGTCACCAGTGTTTGGCTGACACACAGAGAATACATACTAATTCTTATTTCTGTATGGGTTTTTGTTTTGTTTTGAGTATGCATCCCACTATCTGTTAAAGCCACTAATCAGTTTGTTAAAAGGTCCCAGCCTGTTTTGAATCTATATGTAATTTTCTCCAGATCACCTAAATGATTATCAATGTATAGAGCATTGTTTGATGAGTAAATACCACATGCTGTCACCTCTGGATAAAAAGGTAGAAGCTGAAATTTTTGTAAGAGTCTGATCATTTAAAATTAAGAAGGGTAGTCAGTTTGATTTGCCTGATTGCATTTTTGTGGTCATATTTGTTAAATACTTATATGAAGAATACATTTCTCCTTAAGCTTGATTCTGTTAACATTTCCAGGTTTTCATTGAAAAGTTATTTGCTTTAAAATATAACTCAACTATTAATTTCAAATTGGTATTTTATGAAATTTAGATATGGCGGCCATAATATAGCTAAACATCAGTAACTGTTCTCAAGTGAAAGTGTAACGAATCTGAAGTTTGAAGTTGTACAGATGGACCACACAGTGATCTTCACACTCACCAAGAGGCCAGCCAGTGTAGGGCCTGGGTTTCTCTAGTCCGTGGTCAGTGTGTCATGCTTATACTAACCCTGCTTGTGACAGTTAGCATCTGAATATTTACAGTGGTTTTTAAATGACTTTAGTGAAATCAAAAATGTAGATTTTGACCAGATGAGTATAATAATTGATTTTCAGGGCTAAGTGCTCGTAAGTCTTAAAATATATTCCTGCTTCAAACCGAACTAAAATTTTGGCTCACTTCTAGATATTGTATTCCTAAAATTTTGGCTCACTTCTAGACATTGTATTCCGTTGCCTTTAGGGATTTGTTACATGGTACCTACCTGTTAGGAATTTCTTTGTGGCTGTGGGTTAACATGCAAGCATACTTTTGAATTTACTGAAGTTTGTGAATTTGGAGCCAGAATGATAGCTTAATTTTTCACCGAAAAATAATGAAATTCTTGTACTTATACCCTCCACCCCAAAATCTGAACACATTGGGCATCTGTCCTATTTTGTCTTTTGTTTATCTGCTGCAGTACAGGAATATATCGTATCTTGTCCTCTCATGGCTCATGTCAAGACTGGCGTCTTCCCATGCTTCTTTCTATGGGGTGCACCTAGCCTACACCATTCTATAAATGCATATTCTTTGTCCAAGAGAGCCAAGAGTCCCGTATAGCACTGGACTAATTCAAACAATCCTAAGTAATTAAAAACCACAAGGCTCAGAACAACAATGCACTTAAGCTAATTACACTGAGTAGTCATTTTTAGCAACCATCAAATGAGAAAATACAGTGAGAGCCTTTAGCAAATGTTAATAGATGACATAACTCTAACATCAGGAATTGTGTTATGTATGCCATGTTTCCTGGTAGTCTTGCATTTCTTTGTTTAACTTGAGTACTGTAAATTACACCAGCCCAGAATCTACATTCTTCAGAATCTGCACTAGTTTTTGGGACAGGGGTTTTAAGCTTGGTGGATCATTCTGTTGGCTTCTCTGACACTTACTTGTTCTGCTGATGTTACGTTGCATTGTTGGTGGGATTGTGATTACTCACCATTAATGGCAATTTTACATTTTGAAGAAATTAAATTGGAAAATAGGAAGAAAATCTTGATCAGTTTATAATTAACACTTAACCTTATTTCTTCAATATTGAAACAGTTCTGTGGTATAAACTTTTATGTGTGAAAGTTTCTGGTATTCAAGTATTAATATCCTGTTCACTAAATGCAGTCATCTTGTATAGGAAGTGTAAGTTGATTATAATACGGAGGCAACCCTTGTGCCGCTGGGTGAGCTCCATGAGTCTTGTTAGCCAGTCACACCTTCCCAGAACTTGGCTTCACTGTGGTGCTAGCCAGGACTACAGACAGGCTCAGCAGCCTCTGCTGCACACTTCTGCTGAGGACCATGTGGGGCTGCCCTCCTCGCTGCTGAAGCAGAAGCTGTAGTTCCATCACATGCCACATGTTGTTGGTAGTGCTCAGATGGAGCCAAACAGTAGTGCATATTTACCTGATGGCTCCCAACTCAGAGTTTGCTAAGTTTCACATGCTAATCTACATCTAGAGTTATGTGTATTGGGAGTGTTGTTGTTCTTGTTGAGGTAGGTTCTTGTTGTGTATTCCACGATGGACTTAAACTTACTAGCTTCCTTCCTCTGCCTCTGAAGCAAAACAGTTTTTATATAATTTTAAAGAGTTAATGTAGTGAGGATTGTTAATTTCAGTCATTTATTTGTATATGTATATAATGTCTTTCTACTTTCTATTTCAGTATTAATAGTTTTAAATTTTAAAGACAAAATTGGGACTATAAACGGTACAGGTATACTGTAGAGACTCCATGGGTTTAGTCTCTACAGTCTGTCTATGAATGCTCTCAGCCGTTTCACATACAGATTATAATACAGATTAACTACAGGTATACTGTAGAGACTCCATGGGTTCAGTCTTTACAGTCTGTCTATGAATGCTCTCAGCCGTTTCACATACAGATTAACTACAGCCCTTGAACATACAGATGGTCATTTTCTTAAGTTTAAAAAGTACTACATCTTTTTTACCTATAAATGTAGAAAACCAAACTTTTATAGACATCCAATTAAGAAATGAGTAGCTTCTAAATCTGAAATCAAATATTTTAAAATTATATTTCTGGTGGGTTTTTGTTTGCCTAGCTCATTTTGTGGTGCTAAGGGTGGACCCTAGGGCTAGCACATGACAGCCTTGTGCTCCACTGAGTAGCATCCTGGTCCTCTGGTGTCGTTTGATGACGAGCATCTGAAACAGCAGCACTTCCTGGTCTTACATGCACAGCAACACATTCAAGCGGAAGAGCTGGGTCTCCTGGCCCTGGCCTGGTCTGGAGGTTCAGCTGTGTACTTTTTCAGATAAGACTAGTACCTTGGATGTCATTTTAACGTGAACTTCCTACTGCTTCAGTAGACAGTAAGGAAAAGCCATGTCACTCCCATTGTCAGGAAAAAGAGCATGCATACAGTTTTCAATGTTATGTACAGACAAGTTTGTGTTGCTTAACAAATTGTTTCACTTTTTAAAAGTTAAGGTTAAGTTTTCTTGAACCAACCAAATCAAATAGACTGTTGGATAAATGTGTATAGCTCAAACAGTATAATATATTTTCCATCAAGACAATTAATTAGAAAGTGTTATCTCTGCCTTGAAGTATTACTATAAGGACCACTTTCCTGTTTTTGCAGGTACTGTAATAGGTGTTGTCATTTATACTGGAAAAGAGACTCGAAGTGTAATGAACACATCCAATCCAAAAAATAAGGTAGGCTAGCTTAAGGAGTGACTGCTCTCATGAACTTGCCTTTTCCTTTCAGTAAGAAAGTCTATGTAGTGCTGAATAGCTCGTTTACGTAGCATCATAAATAATATGAAAAATAGACTCAGTTGCTGGTGACTGTAATGAGTCTCTGTTTGTATCCATTCTCATCAAGCATTCTTTGCCTCATTCTGTGCCTTATGTTGGGCAGTTAATTCCTGGTTTCTCATCTTAAGTCTATTTTGTGATTTGTGTTCTTTATGTTGATGGTTTATTTTTTAAAAAAGTCTATTAATCTTTTATATTATATATCTTGATAATACTAGTTGTTATATCCGGGTTTTTTCTTTCATTTCAGAAGCATATTGAAAGCCTAAAGATTCCCTGTAACACTCCTAAAATTATCCCTTGTGCAATCAACATGTGTGTATGAGTTAAATCACAACCAAAGTCAGTGTGAATTCTATGTATTTGCTGTGTGGCTGATTCATTGTTCATAGTGAATTCAGCCTGTTCAGAAGTACAGTTAAATGAGAAACTCTTTCTTACTGTCAGTTTCTGCTTATTTACTTGAAGTATAACACACGAATTTAAATCAAACAGTTCTCACAGGTCCTTGTCTTACTCTGTAGGTTACTAATAGTGAGTTGTTTTTGCTGGAAAATTTTCCACTAAGGAGTAGAAATGAAATATGCCCTTAAAAATATATGTACATGTCTGGTATGATATAATCCATTTCTTTGGCTAAGAAGTACTTTTAAAATAACCCTCCAAAACAATAGGAAAGCAAGGCAAGTGTAGTTCCCTATGTCTGTAAGTCTAACATTTAGGAAGTTGAGGCCATCCTGGGCTGCATCGTGGGTTTCATAACAAAGAGCCTGTCTCAAAAGCCAGTCAAAACAAATAAAACAGGAAAGCATCACCAGCCCCAGTTCATGGCCCATCTCCGCTACAGTGGATTCCCCTATGCTTGCTGATGTCAGTGGGGAATGCTAGAGAGTGTCCCTCAACACTGATCAGTTATGAGTCTCCAAGTGTTTGTGTGCCTCTATTTACTAGATAGATAGATAGATAGATAGATAGATAGATAGCAAGACAGTAGTAATCCAACAGAGATATGAATGATGAAAGTTTGCATATGTGATAGAATCTTGCCAAATGTTCAGTATTAGTTTCACCAGATTAAAATTCAATGATATCAGTTATATGCACATTATATGTATATATATACTACTGTAATAATTAATTACTATGAATTTTAACTGTGATGATAAGAAACTTCTTTTTAGATTTATTTAGCTACTCTCTTTTAGCTATCAAATAGACCTTAGTCAGTATTTGAACAATAGAACTAAAGTTATGTTAAATTTTCTCAGTATTTCAATTCAGTAAGCTGGTTATAGAATGATGCTCATTTATACACATTTTCAAAGAAGCATGGGAATTGTTTCTTCATGACAACAGATAGAATTCTTTAACGCACATACAACTTCAGGAGCTTTTTCTTCATGTTTTCACTTTCATGTTTATTGTGATGTTGAGGATAAATTCAATTTTAAGCAGTAAGTTTAACATCTTACAAATTACCTTTTAATCAGACTTTAAAATTCCCACCTTATTCTTCAGTCAGACTTACATCCTGTTGTTTTTTATTGTCTATGGTTTATCAGCTTTATTCTCTGCACATGTTTCATGTGGCTCATTGTGGTTCACATAGTTTATGGTCATAGTTAAGGACTCCAGCACTTGAGCTTTATCAGCTGATGAAGAATCTAGGTTTTGTCACAGACCAGGTTCCAGGCTTTAAACAAACAGTTTAATTCTGCTTCTTAATTTTCATATTTGTAAGATAGAGATGATGCCCACAATCTGGTTGAGGATCAGCTCATGCAAGTGTTGCTTTTAATATAGAACTTGATATCTAACAAGTGCTCAGTAGATGCTGCATTGCTGCTATTATTATTATTATTGATAGGGTCTCATTGTGTAGCTTTGGGCTGGCCTGGAACTTGCTATGTAGACCAGAATGGCCTCAAACTCACAGTAATCGCCTTCCCTTCCAGTGTGTTGGGGTTAAAGGTGGGCATCACCACACTCAGCTGTGTTCCATTTCCTTATGTTATTCTATCACATGAAATATTTTCAGTCTCAACCCTCCTTTCCAATTTAAAAATACTTGCTGATTCATTTGTAGACATCCTAAGCATCTGGGACTAAAGAGAGGGCTCAAAGGCTGCACTTCTAAAGGTTCCCAATTCAATTCCCAGCTCCCACAGCCTTCTGGAGCTCCAGTCCTAGGGGATCTGATACTGCCTTCTGGCCTCTGTAGGCACAGCAATTCCCCTAGAGCTGGAGTTACAGGTGGTTGTCAGCCACCACATGGATGCTGTGCTCTACAGACTCTACAAAACAAACTCACTTGCTCTACAAGAGCATCAAGCACTTCCAGTCAGTGACATGAGCCTTCTTTTGTGGGTTTGAAATATCCTTGTGGTGTTAGGATATTCCTGGAGTGTTTCAGGGGTACATTACAGACTTTACAGCTTGATAGAGAAGTACAATTCAGCTGGCCCCACCGTGGGCCTGCTTTGGTGCTCAGTCTAGTGACAGCAGAGGTCTGCAGAGCATTTAGTACACTATGGACAGTTCTCTGCACCTGAATCCAGGGGAAAAGAGGGCTGGTGGGAGCTGGTGCTCTTCTGGGCACGGAAGAGAGATCTACTGGAATAGCCTCACCTAGAACAGAGCCTGCAAATGAACATGCCTTTTGGGAATTGGTGGTGGGAGGTGTAAGTACAAGAAAGTTCTAAGTATGGTCACTAGGAATGACCTTTGTGGGTACTGATGGCTGTGTACTGGAAGGTGTGCAGCCACACTATTGGTAGTGCCAACAACATGACTGGCCTCCTCCACCAGCACTATCCCCATGCAGGACCTGGAAATGTAAACTTTAGGGTCAGACTTCCTGAGCCAGAAACAAAGGGCTTCAGCCCCCTGTGCGATTGTGGTGCACACACTGGAGGTGATCTCTGCTCTGGTATCTGCTCTGGAGTGTAGATGGAAGTTTCTGTCCTGCCTGGTTCCACAGTCGTTTAGTCCGAAATAAACACACAGAGGTTTATATTAATTATAAACTGTTTGGCCTATTGCTAATTCTCTCTTAATTATTAACCCATTTCTATTAATCTGTGTATCTACACATGGTCTTGGCTTACCAGTGATGCCTGGACCTCTTGCTTCCTCGGCAGCTACATGGCATCTGACTGGTGACTCTCTATCTGCCTTCCTCTTCCCAGAATTCTCCTAGTCTGATAGCACCACCTATACTTCCTGCCTGGCTACTGGCCAATCAGTGTTTTATTAAACCAGTACGAGTGACAAATCTTTACAGTGTACAAGAGCATTATCCCACATCACTGGAAAGATCTTGTCATTTAGGGTGTCTGTAAGTCGAGTTACTCTGACTACTATAACTCTGATGTATGCTTTTAGATGTCTTCTTAAAATTTCTTCTTGCACTCTAATAATGTAACTGGGAAACCTGGCTCTATGCTTACTTCAGGGGGTACTGGTCATTCAGATGCAGATACAGTTCTCTACTTTTTCTTTAGCTAATCATAGGGCTTACTCCAGAGATTGACTCTATTCATATTCAGAAGTTACAAAACTTTGAACAAATAAAGTTTGTATTACTAAGCAACTTTACAGTGAAATTTGGTGAAAAGTTTAAATTACAAGGACTACAACTTGAGTAATGGACTACTTTATAAAACCTAGCCTTAGATGTATTTAATAAGATGATACTTGATTACATTTAAGAGGGAAAAATTCTTAGAGAAGGTTAAAGAAAATCAATCGTGACAGGTTGCCATTTTCATGCCGTTCATAATAATAAGTTGCTCAGAGCAAGAGCATCAGGGATGAAATGATAATACAAATTGCTTCAAGCAGTTATTGTAATCCCTCGGGCATATTGATTTGTGTTTCTAATAAAAAGATGCTTTCAGATGTCCCATTGACAGAGAGACAGGTGACATGTGTCATTACGGGAATTGGAGCTGCCTCTCGTTATCTGGATTGTTGCGAAGGCATTTTCAGACAATAGAACAAAATAGAGTCAGCTGCGGTGTACATTCCCAGTTGAAATATCAAGGCAGTTTTGGAAAATGACTTTTATTTTACAAAGGATCATATTAATATTTTTAAGAGTCCTCTTCATCTATAATAAAATACTGCATTAGAATGGCTTGCTTTTGTCATAGAACCCCTTTGTTTTTGTAATAGCTGCTTTCTTGAGTAATATATTCTCCAACTTAATGTGTGCTGCTCTAATTCCCCAAGAGCTGTATGGGGAAACCTAGTGTTGCAGCCAGTCTCATGGATAGAGACCTGGATGCCTTCTTCACAACTGTTATTAATATTAACAAACCATAGTGTTTCCAAGCCTCAGCAGGAAAATATGAGCCATCGTCAAGCCAACCATGAGGCCCTCTAGTAGCACATAAACAATACGCAACTCACCTGCTTGGACTGCACTGGTACCCAGGTCACCAGCACTGTGCCAGGCATACTGTGGCATCACAGCCACGTACAGCTTTGTCTGCATTGTGAGCATACACTTACAACTCCAGGAAAAAACAACCCTGATGGTAGCTGATACCTGTTCTGCAAGATAAAAACATCTGAAGTACAAATGTCGTTGTCTCTGAATTCCTTTCAATCTGAATCTGACTATAAAGTGAATGCCCTGCATAGGAAATGTGTTTCTTAAATGCTTAGTTCTGCACAACATTCTGAACAAGAAGTGCTTGCCATATATATGTCTATGTTAAGTAAGAATATATTTGGTATTGTTTTCTTACGCCTAAATACTAAATTATCTGTAATCTAAATTCGAGCGTAGCAGAGAATTTTACTTTAAGCCGGTAGGCAATTTCATTATTATATTCATTTATTGGCCCTGAAAACTGTTGGGAGCTTGTGATAATACTTATTTTTCATATTTCTGACAAAAATAAGTTTTTTTCTTATCCCAGATCACTCTGACACATTTCTGGTGACATGGTCTGGGAGTAAGGCGGGAGCATTCTCAGACATCTTTATGTGGGGTGCAGTGCAGTGGGCCGGGGAGGTGGACATGTTGATAGAGAGGAAGAGTGGGGTGAACCTTTTCTGTCACTCAGAGGACTACATGAGGTCACTGGCCAGAGGAATTCTGTGCGCAGCTGATGCTGACCTGGATGGGTTTCTGTGACCACCCTACCCTACCCCCTTCTGCCAATTATTATGTAAATAGAAATCCTCCTTAGCCCATCCCCTGTAATCAACAGGCCACACAGGTGCTATAGATTCAGAAGCAGACTTCCCTGCACATAATTTAGAGCCAGCAGTCAATTAGAAAGGAGGGCCCTTGAGTTAGTTATCATGGTCTCCCGCCTAAGTCTACTGTGGTGGAGTTGGGCTCTGTTGAGCATGTGTACCTCTCTGCCTGCCTTCTGTTGCCTCCCTCGTTCACTCTAGGGTTGGGGAAAGACCCTTCTATGGCACAAAGCCAGGCTCTGGGCAGGCCATGGGGTGTCTGTCCCTGCTGAGCCACTGAGGGAATAGACAGCCTCTCCACTGAGTCCAGGAGCCTGTAGCTGATTGTGCCGAGCACCCTTGACATATATTCACAGTGGCACATACTGTTCTCTCTTAACAGGACATTCAGGTGTAATGAGGGTTGTTCCCTCCTGAAACTGTTCAAATGTCCGTCATTGCTCTAATGCCAAACAGTAGCTTCTTTGCCATGTGCCATGTGTTACTCTTTGCTTAAATTAGAAAAAAGGGTACAAGATGAGACATGAGAACAAGAGATAGATTAACCATAGTTTATTATAAGCCGGCAGAGCAGAGAGAATAAGAGAGAAGAGAGACATAGAGTAAGAGAGAGCATAAGTGAAGAGAAGGGAGGAGAGGAGAGGAGAAGCAAAGAGAGCGTCAGGGGTCTGTCTTTTAAAGGCGTCCTCTGCACCTGTGTGCAGACTCAATTCCCATGGAACCCTAGGCTGACCAGGGTACTGCCTGAGTGGATTTTGCCAGGTAACAGGGGCAGGCCAGCATAATGCCTGAACCTTTCATTCCCACCTTTACTTATTATTAAAAAGGTGTGGGGTGTTAGACATGGCAGATTAAGGAATAAGGACGTCAAATTCTCAAGACTGCTTCCTGCTTTGACCATCTTTGGGGGACCTGAGAAAGCTGGGGTGCTGCCACACCCCGGGGTAGCTGGTTGCTCCATCCAAGTCCAGACTGTACGGAACTCCCTGGCGCCTCTTAGACCTGGCAAGATGTTGGTGGAGTAGAGGACAAGGTTAAGTTTAGGAAAATTTTTTTTTCTTAGGTCCTGGTACTTGAGGGGAGGATTATAAGATGAGGGAGGGGTTCCCGAGGGGTCCCAACATGAGGGAAGGGAGTCCTGGGACCAGAGAAAGATTGAATATCTGGAGTGACTCTGACCTGTTTATTCGGATCCAATTCAGCTCCCTGGAACTTGTAAAAGCCCTTTGAGTTTGTGAAAACAAATTTTAGACACAGTAGCAGCATATTCATGTTAGAAGCAACTTGGCTGAAAGCATTATGACTATGAACAGTAGCATGAGAAAGAGAGAAATCTGGAATATTTCATTCTTTTTAATGTCTCATATCACTTTATCATCTTTAAACCTTAAAATACCTGTTCCTGAAATCTGTTTTGCTTTAAGCTGGCAAGACTATCGTCTTCAAAAGCATCAGAGTTCTTGAGAGGGATAAAATTTTACCTGAATTAATGATTAAAGAACAACAGAGACTTGCCAGCAGGCTGCATGGACAGCCACCCCCAAGGCCCTCCATCCATAGTAGCGGGCTGCAGGACACCTGCCTTCTTGCTGATAGCATGTGACCTGTGGATTACGGACTAAAGGCAGGCTCGCCTACAGTTGGCCCAAGCAACGCGGGGAAAGTCGATTTCACTGTCCTCTTGTCCATGGTCCAAAGTCCTTTGCAACAGTTGAGGTGAAGGGCAGGGTGGCCAACATTGCCATTTTTGTGGCTGGAGTTTCCTCAGTGCCCACCAGTCTTCTTGGAGGAAATGGGGTGGGGCCAGCAGCTGGCCTGTCTCTTTGTTATAAAAAGCTTTTTAATAAAACATTTTAAATGCCATGTTCTCTAGATCTCTGAGCATTTGAGGGCTGTCTGTCTTTTTTAGTATCTCAGCAGTCAAAAAATTACCTTTTGTTAGAGAAAAATCCCCTTTTGTAATAAAAAGCTGTACCTTTGTAAACAGCCTACAGGATGGACTGAGTGGTGTAGATATTTTGTTAATTTGAAACAGACCTTTATGATTTTAAATGTTTACCATCATTTAAAGATACATAGCAATTTAGAGATATGAGACTTAGCACAGTTTAAGTTCCATATAGAGTTAGCTAAGTATAAAGTTAAATTTAAATTACATGTACAGAGACAAGCAGGACTGGATAAGAGTAAAAGAGGGAACCAGAATGTAATCTCTGATCCGTACATTGTAGCAAATAGACAGGAGATTTAAAGGGACAGAGTAGACTTAAACAGAGGGCCCTGGAAAGGCATAGTATTCCATAAACGAGCCATGCATAACAGGGCCAGTGAAAGAAGAAATCACAGACAAAAAAATAAAAAGCAAAAAAGGATCTGACAGCCGGGGTTTGTGGCACAGGAGGCTCGAGTGGGCATTCCTACAGGTCAAGATGGCGGCCCCCAGGTCAGACCACATAGCCAAGATGGCGGGCACTGTTTGCATGTTCCCAACTGCCGGCAGAAGTGACTTTTTCCACATGAGTGAGGCAGAAAGATGTGTGAAATCAACAGGACACCAGAGTCCAAGAAGCACAACATCCAAAAAGACCAACGTAGGTCTAGAAAATCATAGAACTGGGAAACGAATGTACCAGTCTATGGACAGTGCTAGGGTACAAACCCAAAAGACCCCTCTTGGATCTGAAACTCTCAGAGCGCCTCGAACAGACACTGCCCCAGGACAGGCCAACACAAGTGGAGACGAAACACGGTAGAAGGGCAGTAGAGATAGAACAAACAGAAGAGAAAGAAACAGGACATTCCCAGGTGAAAGAAGGTTCCTACAGCAAGGTAGAAGAAGCTTGGATATAGGGTAACTCCTTTCATCTTCTAGTTTCCTGACAGAAGTTAGATAAGTCCTGCAAAATTTCAGGGTCTAGAGTACCGTTTGGGAGCCAGTGAGACTGGTTATCTAAGGAATACCTAGGCCATTTTTTCATACTGAGATAAATGAGTCTGGATGCCTTAATGAACGGCATTAAATGTAGGGGTTTTACATTTTCCAGAAGACATCCCAGTGGAGTGGATGGGCTTATCTCCTTTGCTGGCTTATTTCCCATGGGTGAAACAAGTGAGAAAACGGCAAAAGCCCCTCTTCAGAAGCTCCTGAGCCCAGGGCTGAGGGGTATTGGGGGGCGGGGTGCCAGAGGCCCCTCCCAGTAGACTGATGAGGACTCAGCTGTCCTGAAAAGCGAAAAGAAAAAGAACCCAGCAGTCCCCAAAGCGGCTAGCCTCCAAGGGAGCAAACAGCTACTGATGGGGTCACCCGTGGGAAATACACTGGGAGCGATTGTAAGCCAAAGAGGTCGACCATGTCCATGAAGATTGTGGGGGTGGGGTTTCCCCTGTCCTCAAGAACCCTGGAAGGGTGCCGGACACTTAATGGTCAATCCTTCAGGTTCAGGGAGATGTTTAAGCTGACTGAGAAGGGGTACCTTTATTGAATCGGTACCGCTGTTACATGGAGAGTCCCAGAAAACTGGTGAGATGGAGGGTGGGCTGTTGATCCATGTGTTAGGGTCCCTATGACATCCCGCCCACCTGCCAGTGGTGGTGGGGAAAAATCAAAGGGAGAGCCTCCCCACGTTCCAGGCGCCAAAAATGTTAGGTTTCTGCTACAGTGATTGGTGATGAAATATGAAACTGCAGACCAAAAACCCACGTGGAGTTTATTAAAAAGGGAGAGTAGAATATGGGGGTGGATTGTCAGCCAACCCAAGAAGAGAGAGAGAGAGAGAGAGAGAGAGAGAGAAGAGAGAGAGAGAGAGAGAGAGAGAGAGAGAGAGCAGAAGTGAAGGGAGGAAGAGAGAAGGAGGCGGGGGAGTTGGAACTTTTAAAGGGAAGACCAAGCATGCTCACTGAGGTTCCACATGTGTGCATAGTCCTTACACAGGTCCGTAAGGTGTGATGGGTGGTGATGGCATAGCACATCCCTGTGTGTGCCCTGCCCATCGTCATGGAGCAGGGTCAGCCTGGTGTCTGTCCTAACACCGTGAGCCCTTCTTCCCTCCATCCATTCCTCCTCTCTTCACTGTTACTGCCTCTGTAGGAGGGTTTTCTTTGTCTAAGCTTGAGGGCCATTTAGCCACACACTTGTGTAGACTTGTGATAATTCTGCACCTTCTACCATAGTTTCTTGGCTTGGATTATCCATTCATCCTGGTGTCTTGACACTCTGCAGAAGCTAGCTCCTGAGTAAATAAATACTGGATAAAGATGAGTCAGCCTGGGACAATTACTTGGTTACTTATCCCTGCCTTCTGCAAGGTTTTAAATGTCACAGAAGCAGGAGTTACACTGTGCACATTCTTAGACTCTCTGCTCCTCACACAGCTGCTGAGTGCTGGACAGCTGAATGTAGAGTTAAAATAAGAAACAAAAGTGACTGGATGGTGCCATGTAGGCTTGTAGAAAGCACTCTGGTAGTAGAGAGCATGGAATGGGGAACAAAGACAGTGAGCATTTGCTGCTGGGTACCAGGCTCTGCCTGTGTTTTCCTGTGTGGATTGTGGTTTGCTGCTCATTTTCTCTTTTCTTTGGCCTGTGGGAACCTTTAAAGCAGGTTCTGTATCCTGTTACTGTGAGAGCACCATCCTGAATGTTTTCTTCTTTCACTGAAGATATATCTGCTTCATCTTAACCACTGAGCCATGTCTCCAGCCCAAGTATCTGGCTCATCTTATATCTTCTTTGTCCTGGCTCTGTGATCATTCTAAATTCATCAAAGAATGGTATTTAGAAGTTTTAGGTTCTGGGAGTGGGGCATGCTCATTGCTCTTGAGATGTGCTCTGTCAGGCCCTATAGCAGACAGAAGGAGAGGTCGAGTATGTAGATGGGTATATAGACAGTTAGTAGATGGTGAAGTAGGCAGATGGGTGTACATACATGCATTTAATTCTATTTCTTTACTTACATATACTGAATATATAGTGAGTCCAGACATACTTCCAGTTCAAGCTTAGGTCTACAGTTTTGTTGCATTTCCTCTCTGTGTGCAGTAATTTTCTTCCCTGTCGGCTAATATCTGCAATGTGCTTACATATGCAGTCCCTTTACTCTAACTAGCTTACATCTTTGTCCATTTGAGTTCCAATGTCTTGTACCAGTTCACCTTGCTTATTCTTTCCTTTATTAACCATTGCGTAATGGTTTCATTGCATAAATGAATGAAAGGTATATTTAAAAGTGTCTAGTGATGAGCATATAATAGTATTTGTCTTTGATGGGAAAGGCACTTAGGTCACATGATCATACATTCCCCTCTAATGTTAAGCATGCCATGTTGCTTGGTGAATGAATAGTGATTTGTGCACAGATATGCAGACAGCTACACTGTGGGTGAGTTGAACACACCATAGTATAGCATCCGTCTTCCCATAGATAACCACACATAGATTTCAGTACTTAAAGCCCTCAGTGTAGGTTTCCATCTCCCACCACCACCACCACCACCAAGCTACTGTCAAGTTGTCACTTAGAGGAGGAACGAACTACTGGCAAGTGTGTCACCTAACTTCTCATCAGCCTGTTGTATTTTTCTTGATCAAGATCTAGAAACAGCATTGCCCTTAGTGAAAGGCTAATCCAAAGAGTGATTTTGTCGTCTTCCTCTTTTCCTATATTTTGCACATAATAAATAGAATAAACTAGTCTCTTTGAGGTGTGACTTACTATGATGGCATCAAATATACACTTCTTTTAGACTAACATTCTAACTTAAGTAGCCTTAGCATTAATGGACAGACTGGAGAGTCTAGGCTTAGAAATCAAACTCAACATTTCAGCCACATAACCAGATTTCTGTTAGCTTTGCCATCAGTGCTGATATGAAGTATATTTTTTTGCCTTGCAGTAATGGTGATGGCTCACACTAACTGTGTAGAATAGTCGTGTAGCTGCTAAACTGCATTATGGACACTTTTTCTTAACTCTCAAATAAAGACTTAAAAAATTAGAAATGAAGCACAAGCACAAACATAGCATAGCTCTAGAGAGTTCATTAACCTGTGTAAATGAGCAAGTTGTATATGACACAATTTAGAGAGAGATTTGTTTTGTTTTGTTGAATATTTAGTCATTCAAGCAACAATTTTCTTAACTTAAAGTCAATAATTTGTTTTGTTATTACAATTACAAAAATTGTTTTATAGCCTTAAGATACAGGCATGGTCTGAATCACACAATGTAGAGAATAGAATCTTCATAATGGGCTGATTTAATATGTTTTTAATTCCAAACAATATAAAGAAAAATGACTCCTCTGAGTTTAACCTCAGACTCAGATGATACATTTTCCTTTGGTTTGGGTGAAGGCAGATCACTGAGTGCACCACATCTTCCCAGCAGGCTGAGCACACATCCTTGGCAGTGACATCGCCAGCAGGGATGATGCTGAAAGATGGCTAGACTTGTCACCTTGCATTCTTTATCAGTAGTCGAAACTCTTCTGATCAACATTCCTGAGTAACAAATCATAACAACCCCAGAGGTGATTCCTTCATTTACTAACAAACAACAGACATACAGACAGACAGAACCCAGGGAGCCAGGTTTGGTGGTACACACCTTTAATCCCAGCAGTCTAGAAGCTGAGAAATGACAAAACTGTGCCACATGCTTGTGGCAGGACCGTAGCACCAAGAGTGGTGTCACAAGCATTAAAGATGCTGCCCCTTTCCTTATTAGATGCCACAGGATTCTCCTTGCCACCTCCTGGATCTTACATGTAGGGTAAAGAACCAGTCATAAAGGCCTGCATTTGAATTAATATAAATTGCTCCTTAAATGAGTTTGCTTAGAACTTAGGGAAATACCTAACATCTAAGGCTGTCCTATGAAACAGTGTCTACTGATTAAAGTTTCCAAGCTTTAACTAAAGATAGAGAGTTGCAGAGCTATTAGAGGTGGTCCTGAATCTCCTCACTGAAGGCGGGAGCAGGGATGGTGAAATCTTGTTGCTTTCTGTGGAGGTCATGCTGGACAAAGGACAATCACGTCTGAGAGCTCTCAGCAGCAATAGAAGGCAAACTAGTGAGTTGAACACAGATTCATTCAGGAGTGTGAATTCCTACACATCATATCCTTCAGTCTGATTGGAGCCTGACTTTCATGGGCTAAATGGATGTGGGGGTGTTTTTTTGGAGCGCCCCAGTAATCTTAGGTCAACAGGCCTTTGAGGCTGCAAAGAAAGAAGGTACATATTGGGAGATGAAGAGAGGGCAAGAGGTGATTGTTCTGAGACTCGGGGCCAAGAGAGCACTATTTGGATTTACCCAAATGATAAAGGTAGCCATGTTGACAGGGAATGACAGTAGCAAGGAGGAGGTAAAAGACAAAGAAGATGGCTGGTAGGCTAGACCCAAAGCAGACATGGTCGCAATCTTCAGAGCGTATGAGAGATGCCTCCAGGGAAGGTGCCAGGAAGTATATGTGCCTGGCCCTGAAGTGTGAAGTATGCTTGTCTCGATGATGAGCAGAGACCACCTTGGCTGTAGGAAAACACCAGGAATTGGAGAAGATTGGGAGAGGAAGCTGGCAGCAGACATCTAAGTGACCGACCATGGTGCTGAGTGCTGACAAAGGTTTGTCTTACATGTGTAGTGAGGCTTTCTCTAGCTACATCTTACTGTTCAGATGTAGAGGCAATGATACGGAGTTGGGACCTTGCTGTAGGGTATGTAGGAAGCCAGTTAGAATAAGCTGATGTTCAGCAACTCAGCGTCAGGCACAGCACCTGCAAATGTTCTGGGAAAGTGGCCCTTCAGTGGTCCTGGGACTAGAGGCACTAATCTATGGCATGGCCTCCTCTGGAGCCTGGGACTGTACTGAGAACAGGATTTTGTGAAAGGTATGAGAGCATAGGCTGAAAATGAAGGCAAGCATCAGAGCCCCATGAGATATGGCAGAGTTTGGGTTGTAAGCAGAGGAAGGGTTAAAAATCCCTTTGACTACCAAGTAAAGGGTTCCAATAGAAAAGTCACCAACATGCCCAAATAGATGAGTAGTCTGTCCAGGATGTGGCAACTTGAAAGAGACAAACAGATGCTAAAGCTAGAACGACTGTCAGGAACAGAGTATCTTGGTGGGCTTCTTAATAGGTCACATGCAGTTGACAAAGGAATTAGTTTTTTGTAGAAATCCCAGACCCCTCCTGAGAAGCAAAAAGGAAAGAGAGAAAGAGGAGGTAATGGAAATGTAGTGGTAAATTGTAGTAGAGAAACAGCTCACGCCTTTAATCCTAGTACTCGATACCAGAAGGCAGAAGCTCAGTTTCAGATTGGAGTCTGGGGATTCGTGGAGACAGCATCATCCCTTTCTGTCTGAGGTGGAGGTAACAGCTAGTGACTGGCCATTGTGCCTCTCTGATCTTCAGCTTTAACCCCAATACCTGTCTCTGGGTTTTTACTATTTGTATTACACGGAAGTGTGGGACGATGTAAGAAAAAAGTGTAATGTGGATAATGAGAATAGAAGGAGAAGAAAGAACAGTGAAGGAAATTCCTTAGTAAGTCTGACAACTTTATGAAATTATGACAAACAGCAAACAGGAGGTTCAGAAAACTACATCCAAGATACCATGCTCACGTAACAGAAAACCAGACCAAATCTTGAAAGAAGACAGAAAGCAAAGGCCCGGACTGAAAGGGCAGGAACACTTTCCATTGCAGTGGGCTTTGCAAAGCTTGGCTGCCATGCGTAGGTGAGGGGAGATGTAGGTCATGTGACCCAGCTGCTGCCCGGGAAGTAGAAATAATGACAAGGAGAGTAGAGCATTGGAAATGGTTTGTCACTGAGGGGCATGTCATGAATGTGAAGGAGAATGGGAAGGAGAACACAGGATAGGTTAGACAGTGGAAAGCAGGAAGGGCTTGCAGGGCTGGGCATGGGCCCAGGGCCTCAGGCATGTTACGGATGTGCTCATTCATTGAGCCCTGAAGTTAAGTGTGTATTTGGGGGTGGTGAAGGCACTGGGAAGATATCTCAGCTGGTAAAGTTCTGTCTCCAGAAGCCCTGATGAAAACTTTGTGTTTGGCATGTGCTGTGATCCCAGCATTGGGAGGGAGAGAATGGCAAGATGTTTGAGAGCTCCCAGGCTTAGTCTGATAGATGAACCCCAGGACCCTGACTGAGAGCCAGATAGAAGACAGCTCTAGAGGAAGGACAATTAAGGTTGGCTTCTGGCCTCCAAAAGCCAGTGTATACAAAACACCAAAGGATCTTTATTGGGGGGATGAGACTTATTTTTTTAATGTTTTATCTTTTTCCCTGAATGTATGTTCATCAACATACATTCTGTGCCTGGTACCCATTGAGACCACTATGTAGGTTCTGAGAATGAAATTCCGGTTTCCTGCAAGAGCAGCGAATGCTCTTGACCACTGAGCCATCTCTAGCCCCAAGGATTTATATTTTAAATTCCATAAAAGTAAAAACATTCATAGTTTTTAATTTATTGACATGTTGGGCTGGAGAGATGGCTCAGCCATTAAAGGCTAGGGTCACCACCAAAAATAAATTTATTAACATCTTAATAACAGAAATTTAGGTTCCTTCAACCTGTCTTCTCCCAGTGCTTCTCTCCTGGCGCTCTTAGTTTTAATTTACCCACCATCTTGAAGCTGTAGTGCCATCACTGACTTCTTTCCTGGCTAAATACTTTCAGTCATCTAATTTGACTGTCACCTCTACCATTACATTGTCTGCAGCGTGGGCAGTGTGACAAGCTGACGGTGTACAGTTTGTTGTTGTGGATAACAATGTAGAACATATGTATCAAGCATTCAGATTCTGTGAAGCTATCTGATATTATAACCTTATAGTTCATTAATTACTTTGTCAGTGTTATACTTTCTGCTTTCAGAGCTCCCCTTGACTTTGCAGCTGTTAGGACATTAAATCTAGATTCGCTCTTAGTATCCTCTGTGCTCTCCCCACATCCTGTTACCAACACTCTTATTCTGCTATAATGCATATAAGCTATGCTGGGAAACCTCTGATTGACACTTGAATTTTTCTAGCAAGAAAGAGAAATATATCTTGGTTTACTTTTTAATTTTTCACTTATTTAACACAAATATGCAAAAATACTTTGAATGCATTTAAAATAACCATCAGATATAAGGCTGTAGAGAACCATTCTGTTACCTTTCCCAAGGTGACTACAATCCTCTGTCTAAAGTACCAATTATTTTGGCTTATTTTTAGGGTTTTAAAGATGAAGTTAAACATGCATTCTTTTGTTTTGGACTTCTTTTGTACAGTAATGTGCATGTTGGGTTTATATTATTGCTAGTCTGTGATAAGAATATACCTCATGTGTGAGCTTCCTGGCTTGAGAGTTGTCTGAACCCTCTTTTGCCCATTTCTGTGTGAGTCTTGTCATCTTCTATAGTTGGATTTCTCTGTTCATCTGAAAGCAAGCACTGTATTGGCTTTTAGGTCGACATTCTTTCTCTCTACTATTACTTATAACCTTCTTTTCACTGGGAAGGGCCACAGCTTTTAATTCTAATATGATCAATATGGATCAGTCTTTTCTTTTATGACTGCAGGTGTCTTCCTGACCCAGGTCCTGAAGACACTCCCTTCCTTAAATGACCTGCACAGTAAGCTCTCTGACCACCTGGCATTGTTTTTGTGTGCAACGTGAATAGGGATCAGGCTTCTTAGAGATTCATGCCACTGTAGTGGCTGCTGTCCCTGCTCAGTACAGCTCCATCATGAGACATCTCCATAACATGACACTGTGTGTTGCTCAGGACCTCCTCATATATTGGGCTGTTAATGTATTCTGTGCTAAAACATTTTGAGATTGTAAGTATGTCAGTTATAATTGCATTTCATCACCATAGAGCACTGAAGAGAATTGATTTTATAATTTAGTCTTTAATCAATTAGTATTGTATAACCCTTTCAATATTCTTTGTAATTTTCTAAAAGTTTCACACAATTTTGATTTATTTCTACTTGAAATTTTTTATGCTGCTTTAGTCATTATCTTTGAATTTTTTATTTTATATTTGTTGTTATATAAAAATAAAATTCTGAGCTGAGTTGGTAGGGTGCTTGCCCAGCTTACACAAAGCCCAGGGTTTGATCTCCACATAACAAAGCCAGGCACAGTGGTGCAATCCTGGCTCCTGTAATCTTAGCCCTCAGGAGGTAGAATATCTTTCTCAGCTACACATAGAATGTGAGCCAAGTCTGAGATACATGTATGTGCATATGTATATGTCTAATTTCTGTTTGATATCACATTTTATTCCCAAATTGCTCTTCCAGTAAGATGTTATAGTTACAGACCTGAAAGTGTTCAGCTAGTGACCACTCTCACTCTCTGGTCATGTTTTAAACAAGGAAGGAGGTAGCTGATTCCACAGTGATCTCACACCTGATGATAGGATGCCCCTGATAATCTCCTGTGTAGAGAGGTCAGTTTCCCATCTTTTGTAATTAGAATGCGTTGGAATATTGGCACCCAGTTAGTGGCACTGTTGGGAATGCTATAAGCATTTGGGACATTGGGGCCTAACTGGTCAGCTTCAGCAGGTAGGTGCCAACCAGAGGAGAAGAAACTGAGGAAAGGGAGGAGGAGGAAGAGTTGTCAGGCACTGTGCTCTTGGCTCAAACACTCTGCCCCGCTTAGGAGTCAAACAGGAATGCTAAGATGGATGAAGTCAGGAAGCCTAAAGAGCAGACTCTTCAAAGGATTGCTCTAAACTGGAAGGACTACTAGGCTGTAAGTTTCTGGACATCATAGGGGATAAAGAAATGATTGATTTTATTGTTTGTTAAGCAGTATAAACCAAAATTAAGCTTATGGATTAGTTATTATTTATCTATGTGAAGTTAATCTTGTCAGAGGACTTTGGATATCCATTTGATTTTTCCTTGACTTAAGCAATTTCACCTTCCTTTTTCTCTGTGGAGCATAAAGAGATGAACACCAGCAGTGGCCTGGCTTGCCGTGCTCCCTAGGGGAAGCCTTGGGCTTCCTGCCTGCTGCCTCTCCTCTCTTGTGTCCCCACTACTGAAAGTAGCACCACATTTTCCTTCTGGGTAGGAAGCCTTTGCCAATGGCCTCTAAGCTTTGAGGGTCTTTCCTAGATCTTCCAAACCTTGAAGAGCAGTGTCTGCTCTGGTCTGTCCTTTATTATGAGCACTTGGTGTTTGTTGCTGTTCTGATCTTTGCTCTCAGCCAAGGTGCTCTAGTCTCAGAAGACTCTCCTTAGAAGGGGGCTGTCCTGTTCAGCCATGAGCAGCATTCAACCAGAATTAGAACCTGTTGACTCTATTTTGCCGTAAGACAATTCACTAATTACTAGAATTTTAGCTCCTTTAGTTTAGGGCAACCTTTTCGTCATTATGTGGCATGCTTGTTTTTAACAGCTAATATGTGTAATTACATTTAAAATAAGTGCGCTCCAAGTGCTTTAACAGCATTTTGATATTGGTGCTGTGACCTAGCAGTTGTCTTCTTGGTGGTTGAATAATTAATTTGTTTCTGAGAGCTTTTGAGTTTGATGGTTTCCTAACACAAGGGTTTCCTTGTGGAAGGGTTGCTGGCTCACAGTGACCCTTTGCTGCCATCTGGTACAAATTCAAAGTGCTTCTGTCATCTGCTGCTAATTGCTGTCACCTGCACATTGCAGTCCCTCATAACTGAGACTCTGGGAATGAGACACTTGCCTTTTGGAGGGAGATTTCCTTGTGCACTTTCAGATGTGCACTCCTAAAATGGAAGATGGGATCAAAGCAACAGAAGCATTTTAGGTCAATTTATATTTTAATACCTAAGGTGTGAGAAGTGGTGACCATTTTATGAAAGTGACTAATTCACTCCATTGCAGGGGTTTTGTCTGTTTTATGATTTGTTTTAATGGTGCTGGTGCTTAGTAGCTTCTTTAGGCTGGCAGGGCCATTGTTGCACATTTTCCAGAAGGCTTCTTTAATCCTCTCTCTAAGCTGATAAGCTTTCGACAGGGCACTAGCCTTTAGCGCCATATTATATTAATGTATTTTACGTGTAATTTAGAGAAGAAGAAGAATATCCTGATTTGAAGTCTAAACTGTCCCCTGTGGCACTGGCACAGCTGATAATCGTGAACGAGAAAGATGTGTATATCAAATAGTTTACAAAATGAAGCCAGCTGTGTTTCCCTACATACTGTGGCTTCCTGACATGCATCATTAAACCTTATTAGCTACTTCCTTTTACAAAGATTCTTGTAGTCTTGAACATTGCATATTAACATTTTCTGCCCCTCCAACTGGAAATTATTTGCTTTATTGTAGAGTGTCAACTCGCTCTAGTTTCTGATGCGTTCTAATTGGTACTTTAGAGTATAATCATCGTGAGATACCACGCCATGCATTTCTTTATTTGGAAATTAATACAGACCTTTTCACTTTATCTGTCAATCTGAACAACTTTTCACACAATTCCCAACTCTTGAGATTGCTTACAAGCCATTAAGTATGAGATGATTCATACAATGTCTGTAGATACATAAAGCAACACAAAAATTTCAAAAGGGTTAAAATAATGTTACATTTGCCAAAATACCAGCAATAAAGCTTTAGACAGTTTTAATAATAAAAGGGTGATTAAGGAAGATGAAAAGTTTATTTAACCACATTACCCTTGTCCTTTAAGATTTTCAGCAAATCTTCTGAATTCTGTTTTCCTTTTCAAAAAAAAATGCAAAATATGAGGTCTATGGATTTTGGAAGCTAAGGAATTGATTTAGAGTTTGTTGTTAGATATGATAACTTCCCTCCATTCTTTTTCTTTGCCTTTCTGTGACTGCCATTCTGCTGTGCTGTCTTAAAAATTAAGATGTTTACCTCTTATTAATTTCTAGTTAATAGCTACTTAAGCTCTATGTGTGAGTGGGACAGAAAATGGCAGAACCGAGTTGTTCAAGACAATAGTAATGCTGAGGTACTTCAGACACTGGCCATATCTCCATATGTATTTTAGTTACTGTAAATAGGTGATACATATCTAATTGCCAGTAAACTTAGTGAATTCACTGAAAGTGTGCTCCTAGGTTCTGTTCTGGCGATAGTTCAGGCATAGACCTTTTAAGTCTCAAGTGGCCCTTGACTTGAAAGCTCTTTAGCCAGTTCTTTGTAGGATAGATGTCCTGGGGAATGAGGAGGGATCTTCTTCAGTGGTCCATACATCTTACATGTTCAGTCACCCAAGAAGGAGCAGGGGAGGTTCAGACCCCACCTTTGGTTTTGTGACAGCTATTTGAGCTGGTTCCCTGCATTCCGGCCTTTCCTTCCTTCTGAATTTCAGGGCACAGACTGGTTCTAACAGAGTGGTGTGCAGATTCTTAAGCTATGAAGCTCCAGGAGTGAAATTCTACCGTCCACCATTGTGCAGACATTCAGGCATTCTGTTGTCCTCCAGCTGTTCCTAAAATGTTGCCATTCCCAATTAGCAACCTCAGATGACTTAGCAAGGTTCCACCAGAGAAAACAGACATTGTATGGAAACCCAGAGTGCATACCTTGCAAGCCCTGACTGTATATGTTTAGTAATTTCCTTAGCAAGTTTTGATTGAGTTAAAAAATTTGATATTGTTATCAACTTATTTAAAAATACAAGATTTTTTCTATGGAGTAATATATTTTATAACCATCATCTTCAAATGAATATTCAAGAGTAACTTTGAAGAATGTTCTAACAGACTCTCCTTCCAAGGGTATTTAAAATTTTTCTACTTAAAGAAATAGACACACACTTGCACATGTGCCTTCTAGAATACAAATGTGTCAAGTAGTATACTTTCTTCAAATTGAACTTTTACAAACTGTGGAGCAAAATGAAAAAAGGGGTGAGAGTCCTTTAAAAAGGTGGTGCTTTGACTGGTGAGCCTAGGACACACCCTTGCCCAGGTGTGTTCTCATTCTAGTGAGAGCGTTGCTGCCCAAGGCTCAGCATGCTATTTCCAGACAGTAAAGATTAGGCTAGTAGTGTTCTGCATTTTAAGCAAACTCCAAAGGGAAATAGTATTTATTAAAACACATACAAAATTGTCAAAATAAATTTCTTGTGGCCTGCTGCATAGGTGCAGTTAAGACTTAATAGTTTGTATCCCAAAACAGAAAAAAATATCTACCACATATTCTCTCTCTCTCTCTCTCTCTCTCTCTCTCTCTCTCTCTCTCTCTCTCTCTCTCTCTCTCTCACGCGCGCGCACACACACACACACACACACACACACACACACACTCACTCACTCAAACTGGGAGACGGGGGAGATCTGCTTAACAGTGAAGTCTAAGCCAAGCAAGCCAAAGAAGGCACTGATTTCCAGGGTTGCCCTGATGTGGCCATGAAACCCTAACAAAATATACTGGGCATCTGTAGAGAGAGTTTACCACGATAGAGCCATCTCAGGATAAAGCTGGGTGTAGCACATACACACACTCTATGTTATCTATGTTATAGATAACACATTTTTAAGTTAAAAGGGAAGTAATAATGACACATTATGTTGTTCATCTCAGTTAGTCATTCCAGTATGTCTTTAAAAAGAGGACTACACTTTGTCCTTTGATTCCTGGAATATGTGGAGGAAATATGTAGCTCAGTTTCACTGACTTGGCCAATGAAATACTAGCATTGGGAGGAGCTTTTTTGTTGTTTTTTGTTTTTGTTTTTGTTTTGTCACTTTGCACATATCCTTAAATGATGGTAAAGCATTGAATCCAAAGTAACAATTAATTTTTACTAAATTAGGTGAATTTGCAGCTATAGAATCTTTGAATAATTCAGAAAGACTCTAGAAAACTCAAGATTGTGGAGTCTTTCTATGTCATTAATAGCAGTAAATGTCAGTTAATGGGGTTGAGGACACCTGCTTCTAATTTAAGCTCTATGTCAAGAATGTTATCTGTGTAAGATGTAAGAATTAGGTGTGGTTTACAAGTTTCCTTTAGTTAAACTAAACTGCTAACTAAATACCTGACCTCAGATACCAGTTACTGAATAGTACTGAATACTGAGGTGTGTGGCACCAGTGGATAGCATAAGTTGTTTGAGTTGAGTATTTTAAATTGATGGATTATTTGGTAAAACCATTTAAAACTGAAAGCTTTCTATATTGTTACCACAAAAAAAAAAATCAGATATATACCTTCAGGATGTTCAACCATTTTGCAGACTCTAGTTGCACTTGGCTTATACCCTATATAGCTGTGTGTGTGTGCGTGCGTGCGTGCGTGCGTGCGTGCGTGCGTGCGTGCTTGCTTGCTTGCTTGCTTGCTTGCTTGCTTGCTCTCCTACATGCCAGGGGTGGGCTTTCAGATCTTTAATAGGATTTCTTCCTTATAATGGTAGATTATCATTCAGGGACCTCTCCCGGCCGTGTAATCCAGTGTGTTAAAGCCTATCAATTATGTCCTGAATTCTGCATGATAAGAAGATATTTAGGTCAACTCTGCTGTCAAAAATAAGTCAATGCATGTGGCTGATGTACTGAGCTGCTGATTTGGAGGTGAAGAAGCCATGCTTTATTGAAAGCAGAGTCCCGAAAGACTCTGTGCCAACCTGGAGCGCCCTCTGCTGGCAAAGCCTTGCCAGGCCACACGCTCGCTGTTGCTTCTTCCTACCCTTAGAATATGGGAGGCAAGAGATGATAATGTGCCAGCGTGAACACAGTGCTGCTGAGTCTGTTCAAAATGTAGAACTTGGATGAGAGCATGAGCTAGCCTTAGGCTTTAGTCTCCTTTTATGCGTACTTTAAAAAGTACTGCAACTATGGTACAGTGTGATCGTAAGTAAGTAGAAATTTACAGGCATAGCTTAATACCCATCGCTAGATTTCAATATCCCTTGTGTATAGAAAGTAAAAATGAAACTTCCAGGTAGATCTTTTATATATTTCCCTTACTCGTTTTTGTTTTAAACATGATTTTGATGTTCCACAATTGAAAATTTTGAAATAATCTATAATTTTTTAAATAAAAGTTTTTAGCATACCAACATGTTAAAGTCATTGCATTATCATACATCTGCTGACTTTCAGTGTTTTTATTATATTTCAATAAAAATTTTAATGTAAATAAGGCTGCTAGTTAGTCAGCAGGACCAGACTGTCCCCCTTGAACATATAGAATCAGCACAAGCTTTTCAGAAGCAGACCCACGACTTGACACAGGCATGGACACGTGCGCTCGGCTGCTGCACTCGACGCGTGCGTGGACACGTGCGCTCGGCTGCTGTTTCTTGTATTACTGGAAGTCATGAAGAATGTCTTGGTGAGTGGAATATGTCGGGAAAGGCCAGAGCCAGTGAGTAAAGAGCAGCATTTTGAGAAGACGAGTTCCATGATGCTCTTGAAGCCAGCGATAAGTGTACTTGCAGGAGCCATTCAGTCGTGTGATGAAGCCTTGTCACAGTGTGCATTGTCCTACACATCAGGAGAGAAGTGCGGCCTAGCTTGTGCTCGTCATGAGGCCCGCTTGGAGGCCTTTCGTCTCCTGATTTTATTTCTCCTTTGTTTGGTACCCAATACTTATTATACTGGTATGTTTTTGTTTCTATCTACAACATGCAATGCTCATGTCTTCTTGTGTGTGTGTTTACACCAGTGGGTGCACACATGGAGGACAGAGGCGATGCTCATGTCTTCTTGTGTGTGTGTGTTTACACCAGTGGGTGCACACATGGAGGACAGAGGCAGTGCTCATGTCTTCTTGTGTGTGTGTTTACACCAGTGGGTGCACACATGGAGGACAGAGGCGATGCTCATGTCTTCTTGTGTGTGTGTTTACACCAGTGGGTGCACACATGGAGGACAGAGGTGATGCTCAGTGTTGCTCCTCATCACTTCTCTTCCTTTGTATTTTGAGGCACATTTTCTCACTCAGCCCAGAGCACACTGATTCTACTTCCCTGCTGGCCAACAAGTCCAAGATTCTCCTGCCTCTCCCTTCCCAGCAGGGAGATTTTAAAAGTATGCTGACACATCCAGCTCTTACATGGCTGCCAGAGATTGAGCTCAGGGCCTCACTGACGCTGTGAGCACTTTACCAGCTGAGTACTCTCCCCAAGGCACCCCCCTTTTCTTTTTAAAATGTAAATAATCAAGGAAAAGGCATTTTGTGTAACAAAGCCAAGATAAAAATCTTAAATTCTGAATGAAGAATAGTTAAATTTTATTTGTAGATAAGAACATGGGTTATGAATTATTGTTTGGTAGTAGACCTGAATGTATCACATAAATATGGAGTTTGATATTTTAACTTAAGGTACATATACTATAATACTAAGCATTGTCACACTGATACCTATTTAGAGAGCTTTTAAAGCACAGATTATTGAGTCAATAGACAATAATGGCCCGAAGAAGCCCTTCTTATTTCGCAGATCACTGGGGCGGCAACAATAATAGTCAGCTACATTGTCAGCGTGGCCAGCTGCATGGCTTCAGACAATTGAGACTTAGTAGTTCATATCCCAAAATGAGTAAGTGAACAAACTTCAGGTGGCAAAAGGCTACCTCATTGTATCATTTTTTTGAATTGATAACTTCAAGAAACAAGACAAAAATCTTCTGCTAATAGTTTAGGTCCCATCATAGGAAGTTACTGATGTAAAATTCAGGGATTTGAGGTGGGCATCTTTCATTTATTTAAATGCAAATGCAAATATTAAAAATTACTTTTTCATCGGGCATTGGTGGCTCACGCCTTTAATCCCAAGCACTCGGGAGGCAGAGGCAGGCGGATCTCTGTGAGTGCGAGACCAGCCTGGTCTTCAAGAGCTAGTTCCAGGACAGCCTCCAAAGCCACAGGGAAACCCTGTCTCGAAAAACCAAAAAAAAAAAAAAATTACTTTTTGCTTCCTTAATACTGGACTAAACATGGTAGTACACACTGGTTTCTTTCAAAGATACTGAAATGGAATCCAGCTAGGTTCATGGCAGTTCTTCATCCATGTTCTACTAAGTCTGAATGCAGAGACGATAGTCCAAAAAGAGCTAGAAACAAGATACTAACAGTTACAATTTCCTCCTTAACATCTTCTTAAAGATAAACTCGTGTTCATGAAATCTCAAATGAATTAGCTATTTGATCAGGGGCTTATCTTTTGCAAATTGCACTTTTTTCATGGGGAAAACATAGGGCAAGTTAAAATATATAGTTTCTTTCGGGGGGGGGGGGCTGTAAATTGGCTCTTTGTAATTTTGTGATTTTGAAATACTTCCATGTAAGGAACGCGAACACATGAATCTTAGTGGATTAATAAGTGCACCATAGCATTTCAATTCTTCTAATCTAGGGATGGTGTAGTTACTAGTAGCAGTTACTTCTACTTCAGAGCTGTGTTTCATGCAGCGCTTTAAAAAAATGGATAGAACCTAAGGCTTTGTAACATACTGGTTTGCTCCAGTTTGCTGTGCACATTGATTTCTTAGGAACTTAGTCTGTGCAGGTACTGTTAACTTTGAGATGGATGGGAGTGGCACTGTTCTACAGAGATAAGGTCCGATTCTCATTCATCCATGTGTTCATTAAAAAAAAACAAAAAACAAAAAAACAAAAAAAAAACTGACTGATCTTTTCTTGATTAAGCAGGAGAACACCGTATTTACCCTTTATTGTTGGTATAAACCATTATTTTACTGAGAACCATTAGCTATTTAAAACTTGGTACATAAATTAAAGAGGAGCTAAATGGATTTGTGATCGTTGCCATTAGTAGCATTTTAGATTATACAGGCAATTATTGTGTTCATTATCCTAGAACAGCCCCTTTGCAGAACCATTGTGGTTGTCTTAGGCATTATGCACAAATTTTCCCTTGGAGATTAAAATTTCCAGTAGCGTACTTAATTTTGTTATCACAGTTGTTTCAAATAAAACAAATATTATGACAAGTAGAAGAAAATTTGCTTTACTAATATAAAAACTTACAGTAAATGTTGGAAATTACTTCCTAGAGTATTTAGTTTACCTTTTCTCATAGAGTCATAATTGTTTCAAATGATTAATAATGTATCTTAAGGATAAAAAGGTTTTTCAATCATAGCAGAAGGTCTGGCTTGTTCAGATGTTTAGGAAATTCTTTAATAATGTGGGAAATACACATCAAAGCTGAAGGTGACACTTTATAGAATCTGTGATTTTGTAGTTAACTTGTTTTTCTTTGAAGTACTTCTGTGATTTCATCTTAGTCTCTAAATGGAGAAACTTTTAAAGTTTTCAGAGAAATTAAATATAAAAAGATTGCTAATTGAAAATGTTTGTTTTTAAAAACAAACTAGTAATGAAAACTGCCCTTTCTTAGAATTAACCAAACTCAGGGTTGCCATTCCAGTTCAGGAAGGGCAGGAAAGGCACCCTGAAAGACCATGAGGACAAACGTCATGTTATCTGGGGGCAGGTGGCATCTTACCCTTCTGTGTCTGTCATCACTAACACCTTCTCTCTGGAAGGGAGCAGGAGAAGGGAGCATTTGATTGCCTTCAAAATTGATATCCACTGGTCGGCAATCAACTATATCTGTCTTGGTCAATTAGAAAGTTATTAATGCCTTGAATTATGTGCATATCCTGTGCATGGGCTGCTTTTAGTGTTTGCATGCTTGATGTGGCATTTTTTCAAAGGAAACTTTGTATTCATTTCTTGGAGGTTGTGTAAGCTTTTGGTCTTTGACTGCTATGATGCAGGGAAGAGTGTAAGAGGTAGTGGTTATGCATTTTGCAAGACAGTAATTCTTTATTTTATTACAAAAAAAAAAGGCCAACTCTGGAAGGCCAGATTAAATCATTCCTTTCACTTTTTAATGGGATTTGGATGAATAGAGTAAAATATGCACTTTGCATTCATTGATAGCATCTTTAGGTTGAGGTAATTGAGTCTTTTTTCCCTGACTGAATGAATAATGACTTCATCTGATCCTCAGTGAGGCCTGAAACTTAGACCGCCTTTGTCACAGCAGAGAGATCTGGGCTTTGAAACATGCTCTACTTCCCTGGCTTAATTTTTCTTCATTTTAATCCAAAACCCTATTTTTCTCAATAATTCAAGCATAAACTACGTAGTAGTGAAGTAGCGGAAACCGCCTGGTATTTGTCCTCCTTGTGCTGCTTTTTAAATGGAGCTGATAAATCAGCCACTGGGGTCTGAGCTGCCTCATTCTCGGGGGAGGGGGGGGTAGCGCTGGGGACTTGTCAGGACTCTTGAATGCCATTCCTTTTACAGTGCTCAGTCTCTAGGGAAGTGGTCACCTCTCTGTTGCTGTGCAAGACCTAAAGATGGGAAGGCTCCAATGGGCTTGGGGGTTCCCACATGACTTCCTGGGCTCTAAGGCAGTACATGCATTGCTGAGAACTGGAGCCCAGGCATGTAGAGCTGACAGTCCATGGAGCTTCTGCTGAAATGAACTGCAGTGTGTAGAGGAGCCTCTGTGCCACCAGAAGTGAGGAGACACCTGCATGAATCTGGCATGTTAGCATTGTTTGAAATGTCCTTGATGAGGAGCCTCCCATGGTCATGGCGGGACAGGGAGCCCAAGTGAGTGCATGCTGCAGATATGCGAGGCATGCCCACAAGGGCAGAGAGGAGCCCCCTGCAGCCCTGCAGCCCTGCAGCCCTGCAGCCCTGGGGCATCTGTGTACTTCAGGTTGTTCTGTTGTTTGCCGGTTGTTCTCCTGGGTCCTGAGCAATGCCCCTTTTTTTCTGTAGTGTTTACCAACGTAGTTCAAACATAAACCTGGACAGAGAAAGACACTGCATTTGCATACTCCTCTTTCATAAGGCATATAGCATTCATTTTGTTTTTCTTAGGAGACTCTTTCTTTCAGGTAAAAAGGAATCCTCATAATTAACTCATTTTCATAACTTTAGAGTCTAGCACAAGGTGTAGGAGGCATGTAATTACTTGCTTAATTAGTTTTCTTTACAATTGCACTTAATGAACTTTTGAGATACTTGGTTTGTTTCTTTCTAGCAATGGCTTCTTATGGCCTCATGAGTTTGTGGCAAATATTAATCAAAACTAGATTTAAACTAAATTATGAACTGTAGGAAAAGCTAATTTTCCAAGGCACTATAAAATAAACCATATTAGCTAATTAAGTCTCCAACTTTTACATTTAAAAGCTAGAGTTTTATTTAGCTTTCTTTTCTAGTTAAGATCTTGGCAATCTACAATCCACACTCCCAGAGAAGCTAGTAAACAAGGAGGACCCTAAGAGAGACATACATGGTCCCCTGGAGAAGGGGAAAGGGTCACCATCCCCTGAGCAAATTGGGAGCACGGGAAGGGGGGGAGGGAGCTAGGAGAATGAGAAGGGGAGAAGAGGAGGGATGCAGAGGACATGAGGGAGCAGAAAGGTTGAGTCAGAGGAAGAAAAGAAGATAACAAGAATGGAGATATCATAATAGAGGGAGACATTTTAGGTTTACAGAGAAATCAGGCACTAGGGAAATGTCTGGAGATCTACAAAGATGACACCAGCTAACAATCTAAGCAACAGAGGAGAGGCTACCTTAAATGCCCTCCCCGGATAATGAGATTGATGACACCCGATAGCCCTCATCCAGTAGCTGGTGGAAATAGAAGCAGACACCCACAACTAATCACTGAACTGAACTGGAATCCAGATGCAGAGAAGGACGAGTGAAGAGCAAAGGGGTCCAGACCAGGCTGGTGAAACCCACAGAAACAGCTGACCTGAACATCAGGGAACTCTTGCTCCCCAGACTGATAGCTGGGATACCAGCATGGGAGTGATCCACACCCCAGGAACATGGGTTTCAGTGAGCAAACCTCGGAAATCTATGGGACCTGCTGTAGTAGATCAGTACTTATCCCTAGCATAGGTGTGGACTTTGGGAGCCCATTCCACATAGAGGAATACTCCCTGAGCCAAGACACACGGGGGTGGGCCTAGGCCCTATCCCAAAGGATATGATAGACTCTGATGACACCATATGGAAGGCCTCACCATCCAGGGGGAGCAGAAAGGATATGTGATAGGTAGGGTTTTAGTTGGGGGCAGGGTGATGGTAGGGGAGGATGGGAGGGAGAAGGGAACTGGGGTTGTCATGTAAAACAATCTTGTTTCTAATCCAAAAAAATAAAAATCTGCAAAAAAGTAATAAAAGATTAAAAAAAAGATCTTGGCAATCATATTCTCTTTTCCTCTCCCTTTTTCTCTTTATATTTCTTTCCTCTCATTTCTTCTCTCCCTCTCTGGACCATGCCACCCCACTCCCTCTCCCATTTTCTTTTCTTTTTTAAAAAGCTGAGCCTGATTCAGGGGATGTTGAGGCAGACAGAGAGCTGTTTAGCCTGGTAGCACTTGTCTTCTATTCACACTGCCTGAGTCAGGGGCAACCAGGTCAGTTTTACACACTGTGACCAGGCCACATTAGGCAGAGGCTGTGACCTCACCCAGTATTGTGTGTGTACCCCAGTAACCTAACCCCTCCAGCTACCTTTACTCTATGGATAGTTCCATGTCATAGAAGAGTTTGGTGCGGGTCCAGATCAATGGCTTATGCCTATTTACTGGAGAGGTAGAGGCGGAAGATCAATGTGAGTTAGAGGCCATCTTGGTCTGTATAGGGAGTTCCAGGTCAACCAGGACTATAGAGCAAGGTCCTCTCAAACAGTAATTTTTTTTTTTTTTTTTTTTGTCAGGCTAGTCCTCAAAGTCATGCAGGTTATCTGAAGAGTAGCTGATGGAAAGGTGAATGTAGGGTAGTGCAGACGGCACGCCTGCTGGATTTACAGAGTTGCGCTGCAGGACGCTGCACACAATGTCACGTTCTTCCGGTGTCCTGTCAGGGAGCTTTTGATGGCTACTCATTCTACAATAACAAAATGGAGGCCCACTGGCCCAGATTATACACTCAGGAGATAGAGTCCCTGTCTGAGTGACAGGTTCCAGTATCCTCAGCTTCCACGTGCCTTCACTCCCCTGTCGTACTGTAGCTTCTCTGTATTAACCAGCATCTCAAGGAGCATGCCTCCCCTGTGCACACCCCCTGCTGCACTTGGTCTTTATGGGTGATGTAAGGAGAAGCTATCCACAGAAATCTCCAGAGCTCGAAATTGGTGTGGCGCATTTCAGAAGAGCCACATTTGCATTACTTTTAGGGCCGGCCAGGACTGTTTGGGTATCAGTGTTCCCTGTTTCCAAAATCAAGGAATAATGAACTACTTTCTTGGGTGTAGTTTTCCTTATATTTATGTGCTCAGCTTGTAATCAGTCTACAGGGTGAATTTCAGTATAGTTTGTCATTTTGCAGCAATCAGAAGTGTGGGACTTGCTTTAGTCAAGCAGGTTCTGATCCTAAAATGAGCTCCATGCCTGGCCTTTCTTTGTAAGTTCTTTCAGAGACCTTCAGTAAGGTGGATAACACACACTGTCCTATACTTGGAGACTCTGGAACTAAGTGGAGGTGTGCAGAGACATTTGAGAGTGACAACACGGGTGCCTGTCCGATCTGGCATGCCACAGAAAATGGACCGTTTCTGCTCACAGAGTAGCTTTGATGTAGTGCTGGGCATGGAGAAGGCTACCCATGCCCTGCTTTTGAAACTCTTGATCTTGTCATTATCATTGGAATCATCCTGTCACCCACACAGCAGACCTGACTGTGCTGGTCGAGTTGTCTGCTCTGTCTACTGTTCTACCAGCAGATTCTCCCTGAGAATGCATTACAGGTTACAGTACATTTCCAAAAATTCTGCCTAAATCTATGAGAGGCTTGTCAAGAGAAAATTAAATATTTTGTTTTGCATTATTATAAAGACTATTGAAATCTTCCATTTTCTCAAGTCATCATTTTCATGTATTCTGATCAGGATACAAGGGATGGGGCAGCTTGAGCCATGTATTAATGCTATGGTTTTTTTTGTTTCTGTTTTTGTTTTTTTTCAGGTTGGTTTGCTGGACCTTGAACTCAATCAGCTGACAAAGGCGTTATTTCTGGCTTTAGTTGTTCTTTCTATTGTTATGGTAACCTTACAGGGATTTGCAGGTCCATGGTACCGGAATCTTTTTCGGTTCCTCCTTCTCTTTTCCTACATCATTCCCATAAGGTAGGTTTAAAATTAAAAGAAGACATAATGTATGATTTTGCTGAAAGAAGTTATCTAGTCAAAGCTGTAGAGAAAGGGGCCAGGAACCCAGTGGATGTAGCGGTCATCTGTAGAAGTGCAGTTTGGGGGCATGAGTAGCTTTGCTCGAGTACTTTAGAGAGAGCCACTTTTCCTGCTTTTAGTAATGCTGTCTGTCTTCAAGTTGAAAGACACCTTTTGTTCAAACATAAATATGAATCTAAGGAGGGAATTTTTTACAAATTGCTGGTTGCTATTTTATGCCCAGTGCTCTAGGGTCTGTGTGCATTGTTGACATTTAAAGTTACCTGTATTTAAAAGCCACACCTAGTGGTGTGTGCCTGTAATCCTTAGCTGGAGTCAGGATGCCAAGGCCTGACTGCATAGCAAGATGCTGTTTCAAAAACCAAGTAAACAGATCCCTGCTATTTAAAGGAGGTTCTGACCAATTCTTTAAATAGATAAAGTGCTGACTAAGGCACTCTTTGAAAGGAACTGTTTTTCAAAATGATAAGCAGTATAATGACATTGGTATGTAAACAGTTAATATTCAGTACCTATTTAAAGACTCATTTGTAATATTAACAGTCACAAAAAATATCTTATCTTTAAAAAGAAACCCTAAGTGTGTTTATGTGTATATGCTTACTCACACAAAAAGACTGAGGATTTTCATGTGAATAAAACTTGAGCTGTGAATCTCGACTAACCATCATTTGTAATGTCAGTGAAGGTGACAATGTCACAGGCAATAAGGCTCTTGTATTCCACTGCCATTGCAATCCTGATTGACTGCTCATGCAGACATTCCTCACTTTCTGACACAGCCTCAAAGCCAGCAAGCTCTGTAACTTTTGGCCTTGGGAAGCACAAGCATGTACTAGAATATCGTTGTTGTCAAGCAAATTCTGTCTCCAAGCCTTGCCTGATACATAGACCAAACTTGCCTTCACCTCTCCAAGATTAACCTGTGGCTGTTTACATATTAAGCTCCTTACACCTAGCTGTGCTGTCTACCCAGGTACCCATAGGTTAGTCCCTTGTAATTGATACGTCACCTAAGTACACCACTCAGGCCTTACTTAGAAAGGTCCCACCACGCAGTCACAGGTGCTTGCTGTCCTGTGAGTGACAGCAGTTCTGTGTGGGTCTGTGCTGATGCCTGTCTATTTTGTTGACACACCTCTCTTCCAGTAAGCTCTATAAGGGCTAAAGACTGTTTTTACAACCAGCTTTGTATCCAGTGCCAGAGCTGGGTGACACAGTGTGCAACAAGGGCTCCTGGACATGCCCGATTTGGGAATTTACTTATGTATAAAGTGCAGATACCATGTATTCTCATATTGAATGCTATAAGTGAGCTCAAGGATAGGTCCTTGTCCCCAAAGTCCTACTAGGTAGTGCAAGAAACTAACAAGAGTGTAAATGTGATGTCACCTGTCTGTTTTAACAGTTATGACAGAATTTATTCACATGTGCAAATCCTTCCAGTATTTCTTAGTTAGTGCCCTTTCAACCAATGGCTTGCATTGATTCCAGCCTCAGTACCATCCTCCTCCTCCTCCTCCTCCTCCTCCTCCTCCTCCTCCTCCTCCTCCTCCTCCGTCATCCACCTCCTTCTCCGCCGTCCACCGCCATACCCTGCCTAGGGTCCTTCTTCCCACTGTCTGTTTCCCCTCCATTCTATGTATACTTGGATCTCCCATTGCACATTGTTACCCACTGTAACTAGACATCAGCCAAAGAGAAAACACACTTGTTCAGGTTAAAAAGAAGGGTGTGTTACTGCTCAGGAACTCTGGCTTAGGCCAGCTATACTATAGAGCCCAGTTCTGGAAGGAAGAGCTAATCCTGGACGAGGCTACACAGGTCCCAGACAGAGGCTAAAGCTGCACCCACTTTAAGGGAATAGAATGGCAGGCTTTTTTCTATAGGAAAAATGATACCAACTTCCAGACTCCTTGGTAGGCACTTTGAGATATAACCACTTAAGTTATGTTAAACTATACATTTGTTTTTATCTGAGCTTAATGGCAAAACATCTTAGGGCTTCTTCTGCA
Organism: Cricetulus griseus; assembly: GCF_003668045.3. Lineage (NCBI taxonomy): Eukaryota > Metazoa > Chordata > Mammalia > Rodentia > Cricetidae > Cricetulus > Cricetulus griseus. The sequence continues at coordinate 234,550,183 of NC_048595.1, forward strand.
CTTACCTCCAGATTCTAATCACATTAATTTGTGTTGCTGTTTGCATGATGTGGTCAGTTACAAATGTTCCCTGTGTGATTAGAAGTATTTGTAACTCTAGAGTGAACTGTAAAGATGTCAACAGATGGATGGCTTCCAGTTAAAGGAAATCTCCTAACTTTTTAAGTACATCTCTTACCATGATTGTACTTTTATTAATTTCCACGGTTCATTTGTGTATTTTAGGCTATGCTATTAAAAGTTGGCAGGCGTAGAATTGTGTTTTTTTTTTTTCCTTTGTATCAAATGAAAAATTTCTAGATGTAGTATGTAGCTAGGTATTTTTGTTTTTCAGTCCTTCGTGATCTTTACTCTTTGTGCAGTTAAATGACTTGTCTGCATTTAACACTTGTTTTTACTTTATTTGTCCTACCTCTATTTTTTGTGCCCTTTTGAATTTTTAAAAAGCCCCTTCTATCCATGTAATTCTTTGTATTCTGTTGTGTAGCTTCCCTAGAAGTGTTACCCTGCACATATAAAAAGCCCTATCTTTGCTTTTCTTTAAAATGATTCAAAGACTTTGCAATACTTGAATTCTAGCACCACCTGTCTCATGGTTAAATGTGTCCCAACTAATGCACACACAGTGGCATTCTACTTGTATTTTGCCCGCCTCTTCTATGCATCTGTCTGTTTGTATTCATACTCAAGGCTTGCAGGCAACCTCTGAGGCTTGAACTGCTCTTCTCCATGGCATCCTGGGAGTGGGAGGTTCTAATAGTGAGTCACCCTGCATATCCAGGACAGACAGAAGGGTAGGCTTGGAGCAGTGCCAGTGACATTTACAGATATCCTTAGTGATTACGTTTGAAATAAGATTTGAAAATATTTTTATTATTTATGTCCTTTTCTATTTATAATTAAAACAATGAGAAGCAGCTATGGATGTGACATAGGGCAGCAATCAATGCAGCAGGCTCAGTTGGATAGTACAAATGCACAAAGAAATCAATGTTCTGGCCCCTTCCTGTCCTTTCCTCTTTTCTTATTGCCCATTGTGCTGGTCACTTTGTTGTCAACTTGACACAAACTAGGGTCACATAGGAAAGGGGAACTTCAATTGGGGTCCTGGTTTGAATGATTAAACAAGCTAAGTGAGCTGGTTAGCAGTGTTTGTCTGTGGACTCTGCTGCAGTGCCTACCTCTAAGTTCCTGCTTGAGTTTCTGCCCTGACTTTCTCATTGATGGATTGTGATGTGGACAAGTAAGCTGAATAAACATTTTCTTCTTCAAGTTGCTTTTGGTAACAGTGTTTAATCACAGCAATAAAAAGCCAACCAAGACACTTTCTGACCACCCAGCTGTGCCCTGGTGATGACAAGCACCAAAGAAGACAAAGAAGTGTTCTAGCAGAGGAAGGGAAAGCCTAGGATGCTACTGCCTGCCTGTTTTGCACTACCCACTGCCTGTCTTCTTCATGCTCAGTTGTGCAGAGCACCTGCTCTCCCCTGTTCAATGTGGTGTTTCCCCATCTTTTTGGGGTGATTCTCAAGATTGTCTTTCTTGTGATCTTTCTTTGGGTTGTTTTTTTGTTTTGTTTTGTTTTTTTTTTTCAATCTGTCTGTAATGTGCTGTCATGTTCCATTCAAGACACTTCTGTTTGAGTGGAAGGAAGGCTAAAGGAGCTTTTATTCTCAGTTCTGGAGCACCTCTAGTGGGATTTGGACTGTAATTTACAGACTGTTTTCTTTTATCTCCATCGTTAGGAAAATAACAACATAAAGGTACTTACCCCATTTCTCTTATTCATTTAGTAGAGAAAGCTAGTTGTTTTAACAAAATTATGCCTTAGGAGGATTGTTGGAACTAAAAGTGATTTCTGTTGTTTTTATATTTAAATAATTACATGGATTTATAGTGAAAATGAAAAATAATCTACTAAGAAAATAAATACAGTATCACTACATATAACTATATAAAACCTTTTATGTGTTTAAAACTGGGAAAATGACCCAGCGGGTTAAGTGCTTGCTTCTTAACCATGAGGACTGAGTTGGGTATGGCACTGGACTGTGGAGAAAGGAAGATCCCTCAGTCTCACTGGCCAGCCCTTCTTTCCAAAACCACAAATTCCATGTTCAATGAGAAGCACAGTCTCTGAAAATAAGACTAGAAAGTAATAGAGGAAGACACTCAGTGTTGGTCCTTACCCCACAAGCACACATGCATCACACACATACACACACACACACACAATCCATCCTACCCTTTCACGTGTTAGATATTAATATGAATGTGTACATAGTGCTTCTTTGCACATGCAAATATGCATGTACCAGCATATACTCCTATTTTAGTTTCTGCTTTTAAAAGAAATGATGACAACGCCATGTTGTCTACACTCTTTCATGCTCTGGTTTTTCAGTGAGCATGTTTAGCATGTTGAGCCAGGTGTGCATAGCCTAAGTAGACAGTGTTGTATGTAACCTTACCTCTCCTCAGCTTTCCACAAGCATGCCCACTGCAACACAGCACACTACCTTGTTCTGCACACCTAGACCTGCAGTCATACCAACGCAGCAGCAGGAATGAGAGCTAGAGTGCCAAAAGCACAGGCAGCTTATTTAGAGAATTGCAGTTTATCTTTAATCAAAACGAGCTTGTTTTCCTGTTGCTGAGTTTCCACAGAATTAGGATAACCATTCATTTTAGAGTTTAAATGTGCTTTTGACCTTTTAAATATATGTTATTTTGTAAAATATGCAAATCTAGGAAGTAAAGTGGCTTTTTTTTGTGTCCTAAGAATCAAAAAACTTTAAAATTTATAAAAGTTAAGGATTTTAATATCATTATTAAAAAATAAATGTATTAAAATAATTTTAAAATGAATAATTTTAAGCTACTTGATAAAATTTACACTATCTTTTTTGTTTGTTTTGTGGGGTTTGAGATCATATTTAATTAGAGCATTTCTGTCATCCCAAGATAAGTATTACATGATACAACTTCTGTTTTATGATTGTAAAATGGACATGCCCCTTCAATATGTGCCGGTTTCCTTACATGAAGAAACAGGACTGCTCAGCATGGCAGCGCATGTAGGACCTGAGAGATATCTTGGGTCAGGTTTTCCCTGTTCCACGTATGTTCTCTCCAGATGGTTTAACATTCCCCATGTTCTAATTGATAATTCAAACCCTGACTACTCAGTGCTGAGTCAAAGAGACTTTTGCTTTTCTGCATAAGGCTTCCATGAGCAAGAAAGGCAAAAGTGCTGTAGACAAAGAGATAATTATATCCCTTCTGAGGCGCACTTAGAACCTCTTGTGCAGGCAGTGTCTTTCTTGGAGCACTGAACTGCAAGGGCTGCTTGATGTTGGCAGGAGACAGAGTTTCTCTTTCATTTTGCTTATGTCACCGAGTCAGCACATGTGGGAGACTTCTCAGCAAAATGCCGAGAATGGCAGTGGAGGAGTGTCCCTCTCAATCCATACCCTCCTCTCCACCATAAGCCATCGCCAGAGCTTTTGATCTTTGCCATTCTAACAGGTGGAAGGTCCTTTTGATTTGCATTTCCCTGATGGCTAAGGATATTTATTTTAGCATTTTCATTTTTTCTTTCTTTTTTTTTTTTTTTTTTTTTTTTGGTGTTTCAAGACAGGGTTTCTTTGTGGCTTTGGAGGCTGTCCTGGAACTAGCACTTGTAGACCAGGCTGGTCTCGAACTCACGGAGATCCACCTGCCTCTATTTTAGCATTTTCTTAGGTGTATTTTAGTCATTTGAGTTTCTTCTGTTGAGATCTGTACCCCATTTTTAATTGGATTATTTGATGTTTTGATGCCTATTTTCTTGAGCTCTTTATATATTTTGGAGATCAACCCTCTGTCAGATATGAAGTTGGTAAAGATGGTTTCCCATTCTGTAGGCTGTGGTTTTGTCTTATTTGCCATGTCCGTTGCCTTACAGAAGCTTCTCAGCTTCAGGAGGTTCCATTTGTTAATTGCTGCTCTCAGCATCTGTGCTACTGGTGTTCTATTAGGAAGTGGTCTCCTGTGCCTATGTGTTCAAATGTTATTTCCCACTTTCTCTTCTATCAGGTTCAGTGTAGCTGGATTTATGTTAAGGTCTTTGATCCATTTGGATTTGAGTTTTGTGCATGGTGATGTATATGGCTCTATCTGCAGTCTTCTACATATCAACATCCATTTATGCCAGCACCATTTGTTGTAGATGCTTCCCCCCCCACTGTATAATTTTAGCTTCTTTGTCAAAAATTATGTGTTCATAGGTGTGTGGATTCATGTCAGGGTCTCCAATTTGATTGCATTTGTCCACTTGTCTGTTTTTATGCCAAATACCAAGCTGCTTTTGCTACTATAGCTCTATAGTCTAGTTCAGTTGTCAGGGTTGCACTACAAAGACTTTTACCCACTGAACCATCCTGCTTGACCCAAGGTCTACTTTCATTTGAAACCTTGATTGACCACTGGAATCAAGTCTGCCTTTAGTAAGAGATCACAGAACTAATGGATGTTAAAATTAGAAACTGATTCAAGTTATAATGTACATCAAACATTTTAGCCTGATTTCCTCCACCTGGAGCGTTGAAGACAGTTGCCAGAATTTAGGACCATGAGTTGGCAGAAGTTCATGCTAATTAGAATACACACATTAAGCAGAAAGGTTGATCTGTGTTAGCGTTTGCTAGTAGGAAGATTGCTTCGAACAGTGATGCAGGATTTCAAATTCTAAACTTGGACTACACATTTAGCTGGGATTAGTGGCATAGGGCTGTAATTCTAACAATTTAGCTACTCAGGAGGCTGAGGCAGGAGGATAGAGAGTTCAAGACCTGCCTAAGCTATAACACAAATTCTAATCTAGCCAGGGCATTTAGAGAGACCCTGACTAAAACTGGAGATAGAGCCAGTGACTGTGGGTGTAGCTCAGTGGTGGAGCACTTTGAGCAGGAAGCTGAGGAAGTGGCCTTGCTGACTCTTGTCCTCTTCACTCACAGGTATGTTGATTCATCTGTTAGAGTCCCTCAGGCAGCAGTGCTGACCCAAAGCCCAGGAAGGACTAAGCTGGTCCTGAGATGACAGTGTTTGCTGTGTTATGTGCATGGGTTTGATGCTGTCTGCAGTGTATCCTCAGAATGAAAAATGCAGGAAAGATTTCAGATAACCGTCAGTCTCTTTCAGCCTCGGCTCATACGAAATGGTTTTGATTACATTTGGTAAAAGTTCTGATGAAATGGCTTCTCTTTTCTTTTGTTCAGATTAAAATCAGCACATGAATTATTTCAGGTAGATTCGTTCCCCAAGGAGAATTGTGTGTGTTTCTTAGGAGGGCTGGGGACTGGGCTCACCTGGCAGTGCTGGGGCTTAATTGTAACAAATTAGAGCTTAAATATAGCAAGCATCCTGGGGCCTAAATGGAATTGTATTGTGTATTTTGGGGAAAATGCACTTGAAATTTATTTAGACTCTGAGTTTCTTCTTCAGGTATTTGTAGCTGTAGGATTAGACTCTTTGGACAAAAATAAACTGTCATGAAGGCATCTTGAAATCCACCTCAAATTTCCTATGATTGCAAAAATGAACATTTTCATATATGTTCTGTTGGCAGTGGTCTGAAGGACTACTTATTTGAGGTATTTTCATACTGTATGAGAGGAAAAGTGGTGATTGTGTCCTGGCTCAGTGAACCATTTGAACACAGATTGCTACCTTCTACCTGGAATAGGTCTGTGGCTAGCAGGGTTACGACTGCTAAGTCAGCAGTAGAATGGATTTGCAATGCATCTGGTATTGGCTGCCATCTAATATGTTTTTGTAATCATATGGTTCACAGATTATGGAGCATGACAGAGTTGTCACCTCCCTGGATAAAGGTCTATACAGTCAGGGCATTACTAAGTAAAGTCAGTATAGTGACAGTCGTTACTCAGTTACCACAGTGTGTGAGTGCCTTAGAGGGTTAGTGCTAAGAGTTAATTGTTGCTTTAGCACCTGACACATTCACAGCATGAATCATGGTACATGTGGAACTGAAATCCACATGTTGTCTTATTTGAGACATTTTACTAAGTCATTTTGGGTGATGATTTTATGTTCTATGCTCCTTACACCTTTTTATACCCTAAAAGGTATTCATTCTCCTCTCTGCTCCTAGCAGCTACTGTTCTGAATGTTCTTTGAGGGGTGTTTGTATTCAACCTAAAATGGTCCAGGAGTAATTACTTACAATATTCTATGTACTGCTGTACTCTTGGTAATCTTCAACAACATAAATTGTTCATGGTTTGAAAAGAACAATGCACAGAAGAATCTTGGTGAGCTTCTTTGGTTCTTGACATCCTGAGCCTGGTGATAGACTCTAGGCTGAGAACAGAAAACAACAGCCAGTGCAGGGGGACATTTTCCAAAAGTGATGACCGTGCTTTTCCAGTGTGCAGGTTCCTGAACCAAGTGATCAGAGTTATGAATAATTATAGACAGCTGTCCGATCTCCCCTATGTGTTTTGGGTGTGTCTTCCACTACTGGCTCACCTCACCCATTCAGTTCTCTCCCAATGTCTGCCTGTCTTATTTCAGCAGGGGCTGTGGTCTTTATCTCTCTTGTTCATAAAGAGTCTGCTTTAAAGCCCAAATCATTCTCAACCTAAGGGGAAATGTTTCTGCATTTCTTCTTCAAACACCCCCTCCATCCTGAACCTACCTGGAAGTCATTGTGATTTCACATCGTTGACACAAATGTCCCTCACAGTGGTAGACCTGCCCTGGGCCGCTGGGCCTTCCCAGAGTGCCAGTTACAATCCTTCCCACTTCACGACTGTTGCCGTCTATTAGTTTGCTTCACTCTTTTAACAAGGATATAAATAGCCAAAAGATGAGAGGTGCAGGCTGGAAAGAGACGCACAAGTAATGCCAATGAACGGTTTTCCTTCCAGTTCATGTCATTCGGATGATTTTTAATGTGTGAACCATACAGATAGATTAATGAAGCTCTGCTGAATATATGCTTCTTAACTTATGCATTTACCTCCTGAATATTGTTTTTCAAAAATGTATTAATAGGTTGAACCATATGAATTACCATGCTGATAGGTCATAAATGGTTGATGAATAGCAGTTTCATCCCCATGGTTTACGCAGTCTTGTCTACTGAGTTTCCACAGTTTAATTAGGGAGAGATGAACATGTTTGAGTTGGCACATAGTAGGTGTGCTGAGACTATTTCCTAAGATGTGTTCTTATGTAGCCATCCTTTAATAAAGCCTGGAAAACTCCCAGAGACCATCTATTACAGTCTATTATATAGAGACTTAAAATATGTAATACAAAAAATGTAATATTTTAAAAATCACTGAGAAGCAAATTGCTCATTCCAGATGCCTCAAGACCCATTTCACATATTTTCTGAGAAGTAACCCTTGCTTGATTTCTCTGAGCATATGTATTTCCCTCCTTACACCCACAGTGCTCTGTGTGTTAATAGGATATTTAGAACCAGTTGCTGGCTTCTCTTGTCGCTCATACTGTAACTCATGTGAAAGGAATTATCCTCTCAGCTATTACCTGAAACATTATCTAAAGTATAAAAGCATTTGTTTACTTAAATATGCACAAGTCATTTATTTTAAAATCTGAAATCCAGTGTTATTTATTTCTACATAAATTTAAGTATGTATGTAAATGCATTGGGTGTGGACATGCTGTGTAGCTCTGGAAGCACTGACCATCATGGTGGTTTTACTTGGCAGTCTGCGAGTAAACTTGGACATGGGCAAAGCAGCATATGGATGGATGATTATGAAAGATGAGAATATTCCTGGTACAGTTGTTCGGACCAGCACGATACCCGAGGAACTTGGACGCCTGGTGTACTTACTGACAGACAAAACAGGTACTGTCCAGTTGTCTTTGTCTTTCAGTGGACCACATAGCATCAGAGCTATTCTGTTTTATACATATGTGTCCTAATTGAGTACTGATTGTATAGTTCTCTATATTCCACCTTTGAAAACTGTTTGTATGATTGAGTCTCCATTCCCTCCTACCTTCTCTGTCGTCACAGTTAGTGAGATGTAACTTTGCTACAGCTTTACGTGACTTATTTTTGCATTTTGAATGTGATAGAATCTCACATATTTTTTCTCACTGCTGTTACATGCATCTGTAGTGGCTTAAGAGCAGACATATTTGTTCATTGTGTGACCCTTGAGTTGTGAGAAGTTGTGTAAGTGCAGTGTTTTAACAATAGCAACCTCCTGCACAGATTATCACACCTATTTAGCCCATTCTGTAGCTCCATTTTTATTTTGTCCTTATTTTGTGTTTTTTTCTATTAAAGAATTCTTGATAAATTTATAATGTACCAATAAAAGATAATGATTTAGATTTCTAGTGTTAGTGAACTGGAAGTAAAAACAACATACATAGCTTAATCAAATAAAATAGGCGTCAAATATAGTTCAACATCACCTTTGCTTAGTGTCAGTTTATAATTGAACTATAAATAGTACAGATACACTGACAACATATTTTAACATTGTTATTGTTATAAAATGATTTCCATTTGAAAAAGGGTAAGAAATAGAAGTAGGTACATAACTAGGAAAGGTTAGAAGTAGGTGTATAACCAGGAAAGAACACATATTTACAGATGTGACAACAAAGGTGGTCAACTGATAACTAATTAAAATATTAAATCAGCAATATGGCAGATTGAAGGTTAAAATACTCAGAACAGCCTGTTTAGGTGTAAGTGGAAAGTGAAGCTCCCATTCATAATAACATCCATTTATCAAGCATGTGGATATGAACCTAAGGACTGGATGGGTGTGTGTGAAAAGTGACATTGCTGAGAAATATAACTAAACATCTGATAAATATGAATTCAGTATTCTACAGATGTCAGCTCCCATGGGGAATCTGGAATTTTAGTGTAACTCAGGGTCCAGCTTGGGGATATTTATTTGGATTTCAGTGCAGTGGAGAAAAATCAAGAAAGGATGGTGGTGGTAAGTGCAGGTGACTCACTCAGGACCATAGAGGGTTCTGCTTCAAGAAACTAGACTGAGGAAATGGATTAGGAGTTTCCATTCCTAATTCCAGTGAGCTGACAGGAAGTTTACAGAAGACTCCAATCTATGGCAATGCTAGCAAAAATGTGGAGCATTTTAAAACTGAAAAGATCTGAAGCAAGGCAGTCACTACTAAGCACACTGAAACTCAAGATGGCTCCTAGGATGAGCCACACAGAGGGAAGAAGCAGCCTCCATCCCAGAGCCCTGGAGAGGCGGTCCTGCATAGTCCATCTGCTTGGGCAGGCAGGTACAAGGATAAGTCACTGAACCTTGTGTGCACTGCTGTTCAGGGTTCACAGGCTGCCTTTGTTCAGAATCCAGTCTGTCAGAGTAAAGGATGGGGGACTACAGGGTAAAATTACCCCATTGCTATGAGCTGTCTAGTCTTGCTGATAGAGCCACTAAAGCCAGAAGCGCTAGAGTCATATCAAAGCAATGGTATGAGCAAAAGAACACAGAAAGCCTGGGAGAACCTTCAGGAAAATGTTTAGTCCTTAAGAGAGTTCAGTTGCACAAGTTAAGGAGAAAGCCACAATGAAGCATGCAATAATAGATAAAGCGTAACAGGTTTGAGACGTTTGTGATAAGTCATTGTCTATGATTTAAGAAGGAAAGCTCATAATAAAACTTGAATGCATTGAAATACCCTTAATTTTTGCTGTTTGAAGCCCTGTAATCAACAAAAATATAATATGGAAAGCTCTAGATAGGTGTGCTCAGCTGCAAGGCTTGTTTAAATTCAGAACTCTATAAATTACAGCATTACCATAAAAACCAAAAACCCAGGGACCCCACCACCACCACCACCACCACCACCCATTCAGTAAAGAATTTGATGAATTGCAATTCAGGACCTATATATACGAAGTTCATTAACAAACCAGAGGTGAGGATGGACTGTTTTTATTCTAGAAAAGGGTACTCCCAGCATATAATCTTACCATATATAGTAAGCATTAAACACTTACCAGTGGGCTATTTAAAGCTTTTCCCCAAAACTAGGAGGAACAAAAAGATAGCACAGTATCATACTTGAATTTCTAGCTTGTGTTGAAAAGCAAGGAAAGGGTCAAAGGTTAAGAAAGGATGTAATCCTAGCTGCTTGGTAGAGGGGTGGGTGCTAAGGAAGGAGGAACTGCAAATCCAAGGTCTTCCTGGACTACAGAGTAAGTACAAAGCATCTTAGTAATATCCTGCCTTAGAAGAAAAAGTAAAACATGGCTGGAGCTGGAGCTCAGTGTGGAGGGCTCGGCCAGCATGTAGAAGACCCTAGGTAAAGTCCCTGGTACTACCAAAAAATAGGGGTCTGGTGGAGGGGAGGGGGCAGACACACATAGAAAATCTAATGAATTTATAGATTAATATTAGCATTGGTAGGTCATTTTAGCAAATCCAATATAGAAAAATCTATTGTGTTTACAAATAACAAAACCAGAAAAATTTAAAGAATAATGTTCAATGACATAAAGTTAAAATCATTAATTTCTAGCTTGTGTTGAAAAGCAAGGAAAGGGTCAAAGGTTAAGAATTCCTGAGGTTGGAGAATGTATTTTCTGCAGCGTTTGACCTTTCTCATTTCCAGAGGCTTACACTTAGGCAGAGTATGCCTGAGCTCAGTGCAAGGCAGAGGCCTCCTGCTCAGCAGTGTTGGGCCTGCCCGGTGTAGGGTTGGCCAGTTTGCTCTTCCGTGCCAGCCTTTCCTCTGACCTCATGCGTTGAAGGGAAGCTTCTCATTTGGTTGGTGTTTCCTAGGAGAATGCACCGTGTCTTCTTCTTCCCTTAAGAGCTTTCTCCCTGTTTGTCTTTCAAAGTTCGCTTGACCACCACCAGTGGCACCAGACCCTGAGTGGAAGTCAGAAGGAGTTTGGAGAGATTGGCTGGGTCAGGAGTGCAGGTGTCAGAGCCTCTGTAGGGTGGGCACTGGGAGGCTCATGCTACATGTGTAGGCCCAGAGGTGCTTTGGGCATGGAGCCAGCAGTAGTGTTGATAAGCAGGGTGCTGGCCTGAGTTGTCCTAGTCACTCCCAGAAGCAGCACTTTGAATATCTGTCTTTGGCTGCCTGCCGTTGTTAATATGTAAATGTTTTGTGACATTAGTCCTCCCTAAAATGCTGGTTTCCTTTTTGAAAGAAAAAAAAAACGAACAAACAAACAAAAAAAAAAAAAAACAAGGATGAGATTCTTTTTTCTGTTGTTGTTGTTTCTTTACCCCCCTTTTTTTATTAGAAAGAAAATTATTTTACATGTCAATCCCAGGCCCCTCTCCCTCCCCTCCTCCCCTGCCCCCCCAACTAATGCCCTACCCATCCCATACCCTTTCTGCTCCCCAGGGAGGGTGAGGCCTTCCAGAGGGGGGTCTTCAAAGTCTGTCATATTCTTTGGGATAGGGCCTAGGCCAACCCCCTTGTGTCTAAGCTCAGGGAGTATCCCTGCATGTGGGCTCCTAAAGTCCATTCCTATGGTAGTGATAAGTACTGATCTACTACAATAGGCCCCATAGATTTCCAAGGTCTCCTTACTGACACCCACATTCAGGGGGTCTGGATCAGTCCCATGCTGGTTCAGTCTGGGGACCAAGAGTTTTCCCTTGTTCGGGTCAGCTGTTTCTGTGGGTTTCACCAGCCTGGTATGAACACCTTTGCTTCAAGGGTGAGATTCTTAATTATAGCTGCCCATTTTCCACTGTGAAACTTTAGTTCATCAGGGTAAGATCCTGAAACCCAAATCTGCCTTCTCTTGGTGTTGTTTTTAAAGCTAAACAGTGCTTCTTGGATGCAAGCAGTCTTAGTGTTTGGGATTAGATAATAACAAATCCAAAAGATTTTAGAGAACATGACGAAGTTTTGAATATATAATTCTGCAGAAAAATAGTCACATAGACAAAAGCAAAAAGTAGCTGGAGCATTGCTGTGGCAACAGACAGTGTCTTTAGATGTTCTGCCATCACCCCTCAGATCCCCATGGCACTGGCCTAGGACACAGAGCCTCATTCAATGGACACTTTGGAGCCTGAGACTCCTCTTGCCTCTTTTCCAGTCCTAGCTCAAGCAAGTAGAACTTTTCCCAGCTCTCAAGAGTCCTGAGACAAGCAGGCTGCAGCCAGAGGAGGGAGGGTTTAATGTCTGCAAAGTAAACTCACACTGAAAATGAACCACAGCAATCTATTTCTCACGTGGCCTGAGAGTTAGGAATCAGCAGAACTGTATAGAGTGTACTGAGGAGCAGACCAGATGATACCCGGCTTCTCACCTTTGGTTTGCTTGTTCATTTGTCGAGATGGCTTCCTCCTCTGCTTCCTGGGCTGACCTGGAATTCACTGTGTAGCCTTAGGTGGCTTTGAACTCAATGCTCCTCCTCCCAAATGCTGGGGTTACAGATGTGAACCACCTTGGTCGCCCACCACTGCCTTTCTGAAGAAGCCTTTCGTTGTAAGAGCCTTTGAAGAAAATGAGGTCCTTGGCTGAGTTTTTCCTTTGTCTGGCCATTTGTTTAGATGGGTTGTAATTGTTCAGGCTGCATCTCCAACTGCAGTCCCTCCCCAAAGCTGTCTCCCAGGAGACTCTTGCTCAGCACCTGTTCTCAGGGTGGATCCTGACCTGTCCTGGGGGAGGGGGACTCTGGAGCCCTGATTCTTGGGTATCCCAGGGGTTCTTGAAGGTAGTAGATCTGTCATAGCCTATCATAAAGGCTATACTGACTAAATCATAGACTGATGGATAACAAAAAACAAATGATACATCTATTATTGTCATTGGCTAAGTGGCATTTCATTTCTCGCACCTCAATCTTATAAAAAACATACGTTATTTCATAGGTCAGATGAAAAGACATGAGAGTGAGTGGTGGCCACCCCTCTAATTGTGATCTCAGGCATATTTTAGCTCTACTGAGTGAGAGTTGTCGGCCTCTCCAGCTCAGAGTCAACTGCTGGACAGCTCTAGGGACAGGGACAGTAGGTGAGCAAAAATAGAAATCTGGGTAAGTCTAAGAGCCCCCATCTTGTCCCCAACCCCCTTTGTGTCCTGCTGAGACAGTACACTCTTGGTGTTACGTTCCAGGATGTAAATTGCTAGTCCCGTCTCATAGTCTCTATTTTAGTCACATGAGTAATGGCTCTGTATTCTCCTGCAAGTAAATGTATTCTGAGCGTATGTGTTGGGAGCAGATCAGGTGTTAGCTGCCAATCCCTTGTGTCCTCAGCTGCAGCAGAGCTTGCAGCAGTGGATGCTTGTTGGCATGAACAGCTTTGGTTGTGGAAAGCAGAGCAACAGCACTCAGACTTCAGTCAGCTTTCAGACATCTTGTAAGGGCTGACTTCCTGCTGAAACGCTTGAGTGTAAGCTGGCATCCAAGGAGCTTTACATTACTAACATAATTGCAAGGTGGTCCTTCCTTCGTATGATTGTAAATTGGGTTTGTGCTTCATCAATAAGCTTTTTGACAAGAAGCGTCCATCACAGTGGCTCTCTCATTTGCCACAGCAGAATAGAAAATGAAGTGTCCCAATAATTGCATTATAGTTTCCTTCTTGTGGACAAGAAAGCAATGCGGTATAATTAGGTTTGATTGGAGTGCACGTTTCCGGTAAGATCTGAAATTAATGATGTTGCTATAGTGACACATCTGCGGCCAGCAGCGCGTGAAACATAAAGTAATTCACTCGACAAGAGTCGACATCTGTTAGCTGCAAGGATGCAGAGCATATTGACACTGACCAGGAATACTAGGCGGTATGTGATAAATGAACAAATGATGCTGAAACAGGACGGATAATTTGTACTTAATCTGCTGGGAGAACTTTAATCTTCTCACTGGTTGCATTTGACAACACCATTGTTTAAAGAACAATGCTGCAGTGAACTCATAAATTTTAAAACTTAACTCACAGTGCAGCCTATTAAAGTAATACATTAATTCCTTTGCTAGGAAGTTTTTGTCTCCATGTAGAACAAAACCATTACTTGAAACAACAGGCCTTTTTTGGACCTATATTTTAATTATACCATCCATTACCCAAAATGTTATGTTGTTCAGGTTTGAATATTGAGAGTTTCATAGAACAGCATCATCAGGAGAGAAATGCTGTTTTCATAGTTTTAAAAGCAACAACAGCATTAAAAAGAAACGTGTGTGTGTGTGTGTGTGTGTGTGTGTGTGTGTGTGTGTGTGTGTGTGTGTGTTAGTGTATATAGGGTAGGCAGATCTGAAACTAAGATTTAGAGGGAATTTTTAATGTCCTCTAAAGCAGAAGGCCACCAAGGTCTCTCCATCTTGGTGTAGCTGCAGCATTCACTTGCAGCCAGCATGGACTGCCTTACCAGGACAGGCATTCACGACAGTCCATGCTTGGATGGGAGTAGTGTAATTAACATTTGGGTGTTTAGACTGATTGAGATACTCAACGCCAGCTGAGCAGACGTCTGCCTCCAATACTAGGAATCAGAATCTTGTGGAAACGCCTGATTGATGAGGAAAGTAGACTGGCTCTACATGAATAGTGGTGCGTGCGTGCATGCATGGATGCATGTCAGTATTCATGCTTGTATGTGTGGTGACCAGAGGACAAGTCTGGGTGTTCTTCAGGTACTCCCACCATGTTTTTTGAGACAGGGTCTCTCACTCACCTGGAACTCCCAGGTAAGCTAGCCTGACTGGCTCTTGAACCCCAGGGGTCCCCATGTCTTCACCTCCCCAGCACTGGATTATAGGAGCATGTGTATTACCATGCCCAACTTCTCACAGATCTGCCTGCCTCTGCGTCCTGCTTCTGTCTCCTGAGTGCTAGGATTAAAGGTGTGTCCCACCACCATGCCTGGCCAACTTTAAAAAAGAAAATGTAGGTTCTAGAAATTGAACTTTGGTCTGCATGCTTGTGAGCTATTCCTCCAATCCTGTTAGGATTTTGAGGCAACTCACTGTGTAGACCAGGCTGGCCTTAAACTCATAATCCCACCTCAACCTCCTGAGTGCTGGGATTATGTGTGTGCCAACATACCCTACTCAGTAACATTTTAGTGACCAACGCATGTTAAAGTTAGTGATTTAGTCATCACCTGAGAGATTTTGTTTTCATTTACTCGTTTGTTTTGCTGTAATCAGTGATCTCTCACTGTCATTGCTTTGCCTTGCTAGAATCTTCAAGGAACTCCCATAGTCTTGGGGATGAGCTGGTCCCTCTGCACTGAAGGTGGCTTCTTCTGTTTGTCTGTTAGAATCGCCTGTCTGTCCATGTATTGTGGCTTGGCAGAATCTTAGTGCACCAGCAACTTGCAGCCCAGTGGTTCTGATCAGAGGCTCCACATCTGCTTCCCAGTGTGGATGGCATCTGTTGCCACCCCGAGAACGATGCCTGCAGGATGTTTTTCTTAAAAATCAATTTCCTCTTTGCCTGCCTGGCTCACTGCAGTCCAAAAAGCCTCTGCTTTATAAAAGACCACTGTGTTGTTTTCTCTTAGAAATCACAAGAAATCTCTTTATCACAGGAACTGCTCGTCATAAATAACTTAATGTCACTCTCTTTGCAATGGCTCTCTTAGCATCTGGTGTCATAGCTAGCACCTCCTTTCTAACAGTTTCCAGTTTGGAACCCATTGGTTTCTGTCATATTAAGATGACAAAGTCAAGAAATCACCCGTGAGTGAGCTATGAGAAGCGCTAGAGGAAGACTCTGTGGTGCCAGACTCACCCGTGACTGAGCTCAAGAGAGTCTGAATGAGTGCAGGAGGAAGCGCAACCCTGAAATCTCTAAATAACATTCTCAAGGTCCCTCTTGCTATCTGAGGATTTCATGAGGAGTTCACCTAAAGGAGCACCTGTCTACGTGCACATTCCAACTCTGAGACCCAGCCAGGTGGGATGTACTTAGCTAGAATACTGAAATATCAGAGACACTTTATTTTATTACCTGGTGGACAGTGTTAGTAGTGGTTTGAATACATCAGTTTTGAACTGATTCAGACACTGTTTATTACAACTTAGACATTTTAAATATATGGTTATTGCATTGTAGCTTAATTCAAGTAAAAAACTCGGGCTTTATCGCTCTTCCACAGCACTTGGTGTAGCTATTATACAGTGCTTACCACCGTCCAAGTTTAGAAATTTCTCATTGCCCCCTCCCCTAGCAACCCTATATGCACTGACAGTCACACCTCACTCAGTACCTTCCCCACTCATAGTCCCAAGAAACCTTGGCCCTGCTTTCTGTCCCAGTGGATTTGCCTTATGGGCATTGTATGAATGACAAATAATGATGATAATACTAATAATAATACTAATAATAATAATAATAATAATAATAATAATTCTGGCCTCTGTGTTTGGGCTTCATGTAGTGGAATATTTTCAAGGTTAATCAACAGTGTAGTATACAGTGAGCACTTCATTCTTTTTTCTGATAAATACTATTCTATTGTATTATATACTTCATTTTATTTATCCACCTATGAATGAATGGGCATTGGGGTTGTTTCTTCCTTTATACTTATTGGAGATAATTCTGCTATGAATATGCAGACATTTAGCCAAGGCAAAGTAGACATGAAAAAGAAGTGGCGTCCATATTGTAGAAGAGAGTAAGCTGTGTGTGTGTGTGATGCAGTCTTAAATATAGGAAATCATCCTGGATCTTTAACCTAATAGCCAAAGTATGTAGAGCAAAATCATTCATAGAAATGAATTGTATTTTTATATACTAGCAATAAACTACCCCAAGGTTGAATCAGAAGGCAATTTCATTTAGAATAGCATCAAAATTAAAATACTTCTTAGTATATGCCAACCAAATTCATCAAGTTAAAGATTCCAAATACCTATTTTTCAGCACTTGGATAGTTGGTCTTAAATCCATATGGATATATTTGGAGGGACCAGAAAACTAAAATAGTCTTCAAGAAAGAAGTTAGAAGGACTTGCATTTCCTCGTTTCAGAAGTGACTACAAAACTACTGTTAGTAGGACTGTGTGGCAGACCAGAAGGCAGACACAAAGTACAAAGGATTAAGCTATGAGTGGGATCAAACACCTTTCAGTGAGGCTATCCAGACAGCATTCCAGGAAAGAAACAGATGTCCCCACACTGGTACTGCTACAGTGGATACGTATTTGCAAAAATGAAGGCAAACTCTTTCTCAAAGGAGATTCTAGACTTAAATACAGCACTAAAATTGTAGTCTCTGGTTGTTCAGTCTTAAGAATTTGCTCTGACTTCTTCATGTCGTCCTCTCTGGCTCCAAATAGACAACTGAATGAAAGTGTTTTAATAATCCGAACCCTGAGATGGGTGTGGTGACACATACCTACTCAGGAGGCACAGGCAGGAAGATTACAAGTGAGAATAGCTGGGCTACATAATGGAAGGAAAGAACTCTAAATACAGAGCTTTAGAATGTCTTTGTAAGCATTCTCCTAGAAGGAGGAGATAATAGTTCTAACTTGGGCTACAGTTACCTTTTACATCATTTCAACTAAATATATTGTGCAACAATGCATTTAATATTTTAGTGTTATCTGTGTTCTCTTTATTCACAGTCTTTGTGCATGTGTGGAATTACTCTTGAGATTTCTCCAAAGATTTGCTAAGGAGCAAAATACAGTAGATAGCATTGTTGAACTTGGGAAACTTAGACTGGAAATATTATATCACAAACTTAAAAGGATGACTAAAATGATGTATTAAAATAGGAGCCACATTCGAACCCTAAATTTACTATCTAGAAATAGTCTGAATGGAATGATTGTGATGATATGTCTTTGTGTAATGATATGATTGTGGACCTGTTGCATTTGAAATGCTAGGTTTTTCTTTGCCCATAATCTGGGGGAAAAAAATACACCATCAAGTGAATTCAAATACACACAGTCTCATATATGCCTTTTCCTATGCATCTGTAATTCCTAGGTTTTTCTTTTGTTTTATCAGTTTTGTTTTGTTTGTTTTCAGTTTTATTATTTGTTTGTTTTTTGAGATAGGGTCTTACATACATCCCTGGCTGACTTGGAACTTTGTAGACCAGGCTGGCCTGGAACTCAGAGATCTATGTGTCTCTACAGCTTGGGTGCTGAGTTTAAAGATTTGGCCACATTATATCTTGCTAGTTTCCAGTTTTAATTAAACTGTTTTCTTCATTTTTTTTTTATCAGAAGCTATTTTCATTACAGATTAAGAGCTGGGCTTTGGGAATGACACTGAGATAATACAAAGAATCCAATCTGGAAGTTAGGGAGTATACAGTACTTCCTAACATGCCCAAAGCCAGAGGTTTGATCCCGAGCACTGTGTAATGCCAGAATCTCAAAGGCTGAGGCAAAGTCAAGAGTTGGAGACCAGGCCTGGTTTGTGTGGTCTTTTTAAGGATACTCAGCCCTGTTAATTTGGGGCTAGGTAGTTTTGTTCTCCAGCTCAGTACTGTGACTGAGTCATTGGTAACTTAACTTCCTAGTTTATGCCTTCCTTAAAACAGCAGAAGTTGCTGTTACGACGGTTAACAGATCTGAGTCAAAAGCAGAGACTGTTTTTTTGTTTTTGTTTTTTTTTTTTTCCTTGAGTCCCTTGCATTGTTGAAGGTTTTTAATGTGACATGCTTGGGGAAAAACTTCTAAGGTTCCCTGTCAGAATGAGTATTCTGCAGGCACTTTGCATCTCTAACAGGTGTCCCAGGGCACAGTCAAAGATGTGACCAGCATCCCTCTGGGCCAGAGCTCCTCATGGAGCAGTAGGACCTACCCTAGACTGCCTGTGTTCACTGCTGCTGATCTCCCTATCACAGGAACACTCACTCAGAATGAGATGGTATTTAAGCGGCTCCATCTGGGCACTGTCTCCTACGGAACAGACACTATGGACGAAATCCAAAGCCACGTCCTCAATTCCTACTTGCAGGTATGTGAATGCCATTTTCTCTCAGTGCATCCACAGTGGTCAACTAAATTGAGCCTATTATCTGCTAATTTGATTTTTTTTAATCTTTATTGTCACCTAGCTATCGATTCTAGTATCTCATTCAAGAAATTATGACTATTTCTATGTTAGCAGAATCATAGGAAATATAAATTTAATGAGCTAGAATGCTAGAATCATTTATTTATGTTATTTTCTTAGTGGATTTTTCTTTCTTTTCTTTCTTTTTTCTTTTTTCTTTTTTTTTTATTTTTGAGGGGGCTGGTTTTTCAAGTCAGAGTTTCTCTGTGTAACAGCTTGACTGTCCTGGAACTCATTGTGTAGACTGGGCTAGCTTTGAACTCACAGAAATGCAGCTGCCTCTGCCTCCCAAGTGTTGGAATTAAAGGTGTGTGCCACCACTACCTAGCTTGTGAATTATTTCTAAAACCGAAACTCTTTAGTAAACAGTATTTTAAATGGTAATTAATACAATACTGGTATTACTATTCTTTATAATAATCCCTTTGTTTTTCTTAATAATTAATAAAACTTTCTCAGGTTTTAAGAAAATAAATTCTGTTTTTCATCTTTTCCAATAACTAAGGTCGATAACTCAGCATCATGCAGCATCATTTGCCTTTCACTGAACTATAACAATAGTACAAGGATTTGCTGTGTCAGCAGGCATTCTCTTTCAACAGTGCATTATGAAATGAATTTCAAAAATCCTCTTTTTTTGTCTAAGTAATTATGGTATGACTTAAAAAAAATATTACTACTTCCCCAGAGCTGAGGTACAACACTGGGAGTTGATCTGGTTTCATGTGAGTTTAGAAGCCATGTCATTTACTTGCAGACAAGTATGCCATACAGTCCTCCCTTGCCCAGACCCTTCTAATTACCCATGCTCCTGACTCTCTTATCAGGACTTTTGGGTGTAGAGAATGTTCAACTCAAAGAAGGCTTGTGCCCCTGGCTTCAAGGAGTGTTTGTGTTTTGATGATTTTTTTACTTTTCATGTTTAGTAAAGTGGTGTGCTGGCTACTCTTATGTCAACTTGACACACAAACTAGAGTTATCTGAAAGGAGGGAACCTCGATTGAGAAAATGCATCCATAAGATCCACCTGTAAAGCTTTTCTTTAATTAGTGATTGATGGGGAAAGGCCCAGCCTATTGTGGGTGGGGCCATCCCTGTATTGGTGGTCCTGGGTTCTATAAGAAAGCAGGCTGAGCAAGCCGTGGGAAGCAAGCCAGTAAGAGCACCCTCCATGGTCTCTTCTCCTGCCTCCAGAATCCTGCCCTGTTTGAGTTCCTGCCTGATTCCCGTTGATGATGAACAGTGCTGTGGAAGTGCAAGATGAATAAACCCTTTCTCCCCAGTTTGCTTTTGGTCATGGCATTTTGTCACAGCAATAGAAACCCTAACTAAGACAGGTGGTTATAAGTTCTCCAAGATCCATGACTTCTCTGGCTATAAGTTTTCAGTACCAGGCATGATTTCCCTCTTTTGAGGTCTTAAGTCCAAATAAGAGATCTGTTGATTACATCCAGGTTTGCATGCCCCTAACTGCACCCTTAGAGTTACCTTGCTGTGCTGTTGATTGTCATGGTTCATTGGCATCAACGCTGGATAAGACTGTTGGTTGCTTCCCTCCATTGGAGCCTTCTCATACCATGAAAGATAGCCCTCCAAGAGGGAGCTTTCAAGTCAGTTCCAACTCGGGCAGAATTCTAGGTTTTCAACAATAGGGACTTACTATCTACACCAGGGCCAGCCAAGTGTAATAGCAATAACTGGTGATGTTTGGAAGTCTCTTGGACAGCCCTGATCAACAACTCAAAAGAGGACTTACCATGCTGGGTTTTGGGTTTTTGTTGGATGTCCTTTGGCTCTTGGAGGGGGCATTGTCAGCCAAGATAAAATTTTCATTTAAACAATATGTATTTGTATACCCTAACTTATGTGATTATAGGTATTTTTAAGTAGATATTTGCTAGTGTGATACCTTATGACTGGTTTAGGTATGAGAATGAAACTGGCTTTGTAGGAGGAGTTGGAAAGTGCTCCTTCTGCTTTTTTCTATCTTTCTTTCTTTTATTAGTTTAAAAGGGCTGGCTATAGATCTGTGAGAGTCTGGTTGGATTCTGTGGTGAATCCATCTGGTCCTGACCTTTTTTTTTTTTTTTTTTAGTTGGAAGGCTACTTATAACTCTTTCAATCTCCTCATTTGTTATGATTCTGTTTAGGTTGTTAATGTCTTCTTGGCTTAATTTTGGTGGTTTGGCTTAATCTAGAAATTATTCATTTCTTAGATTTTCCAACACAGGTTTTTAAAGTATTCCCTTATAATTTTTTGAATTTCACTGATGTCCACTGTAGTGTTTCTCTGTTCATTATTCCTGATTCTGCTAGTGTGGATCCCCCTGTTTCTCCCTTTGGTTGGTTAGGCCAAAGGTCTGTCAGTCTCCTTATTGTGACAAGGAAACAGCTTTTAGATTTGTTGAGCCTGTGTTGTTTTGTTTGTTCCTATTTCATTAATTTCTGCACTGAGTTTTGCTACTTCTTCCTTCCCCTGAGTTTGGATTGGTTTCTTCTTGTTTTTCCAAATTTTTGAGTTGTATCATCAAGTCCTGTATTTGTACTCATTCTGTAGGCACTTAGAGCAATAAATTTCCCTCATAGGACTGCTTTCAATGTGTCCTAGGAGGTTTGTTGCTTATGTTTTCTTTTTCATTTATTTCCAGTATATTTTTTGAAATTTATTTCTTGACTTTTTTTTGCAGAATTAATAATTCTGTAATAAGCTTTCTCTTTTTTGTTAAATTTACTAGAGGTGTGTTTTCTGTCAGTTGAAAGTTTTTGCACTGTGGTCAAAGAGGATATGTGGTATTATTCCTACTTTGGAATTTGTAAAGATTTATTTTATGTCCCAAGATACGGTCTATTTTAGAGAAGCCTATATGCTGCTGATAGATTGTGTATGGAATGTTCCATAGGTGTCGGTTAAGTCTATTTGATGTAGTATGTTGTTTAATTCTGATTTACATATGCATATACATACATATATACATATATTATTACGACAGTTATTTTCTATTCCAGTATATTTTATTTTAATATTTCGTTAATGTTTTTTATTTTAAATTTTTAAAAATACATCTAAATTAAAATTTAATTATTTTTCCCTTCCAAGATTCCCACACACACACACTCTTAACTTTTCTTTGATTATTATTTTTACATATACACAGGGCTGTGAATGTGTGTGTGTGTGTATGAGTATGTGTGCGCATAAATGTAAACACAAATGTATAAGTGGGCCCATTTTTGTTGTCTATGTGTATATAGGTTGAAGCCTAACCTTTGTATTGGGTAAACACAAGTAGTTCTTTGTCTAGGTGTGGAACCCTGGTGAGATGTTTTTCCCCTCCTTCTTAGCATGTCTATTGATACTGTCACTGTTTAGGTCTCATTTTTGCAGCCATTTCTAAGAGACAGTCTCACAGCAGACATCCTTGTTTTCTGCCTCACCCTGTCTTTGAGCTCCCTTCTGTGATGTTCCTTGAGCCAGAGAGTAGGTGTTGTGCTGGAGATATAGCCACTGATCCCTGATTGAGTCCAGCTGTGATTTTCTGTCAGTTTCTACTTTCGATACAGAGAGACTACTTTGGTGAGAGGTAGCTACACTGGTCTGTGAGTGCAAGGCTAAGATTTTATGTAGTTAAGGAATTACACTGGTCTGTGAGTGCAAGGCTAAGATTTTATGTAGTTAAGGAATTACACTGGTCTGTGAGTGCAAGGCTAAGATTTTATGTAGTTAAGGAATTACACTGGTCTAGTAGATTTCTCTTCTAAAAGGATCCATGACCTCATAGCCCCAGGTAGTTGGCTAGGTTTCTAGTACCAGGCATGAGTTCCCTCCTGTTGAGTGAGCCTTAAGTTCAATTAGACAATGGTTAGTTATCATCAACATGTGAATGCCATATGTGTAAAGATGGCAAGATACCTTTACAGATATCTTGCCATTCTGTCATTATTGTGTGTCATAGTTGTCACAGTTATTTTCCTCTCTTGGCAGCTCATAAAGTACTCTCTGGTACTATGGAAACTAGACTTTAGGAAGGAAGCTTTCAGATTAAGTTCAGCTCAAAAATTACAATTCTTTTGTCCTAAGTCTGCAGTGCCACCCACCTTTCAACCTCAGAGAGGCACTCAAGGGCACAGCAATAATGTGTATTCTTAAGGAGCTATTTGGACTTGTGTGTGTGTGTGTGTGTGTGTGTGTGTGTGTGTGTGTGTGTGTGTGTGTCTGTCTGTCTGTCTGTCTGTCTGTCTGTCTTTGTTTGGCAAAAACTCATGCTGCTGAGCTTAACAAAATCTAAAGGAGAAGAAGAGCTCAGGCTTCCTTTTTCCTAGGAATCTTTGTCCAGGGTGAAGTGGTACCAAGTAATCACTGCTTGATAAAATGTTCATTTTTCTGTGTGTTGTGGTAGACAACTGTAATTCCAGCACTCAAAAGGCTGAAGCAAGAGCGTGGAAAGTTCCAGTCCAGTCTAGGATACATATGAGACCATAAAAATAATAAACTTAACTTATGGTATCCATTAATGTGAATATTATAGATTATATGTGGTTATTATAATAATTATTTTATCAGGAACCTCTTAAAAGCAGAATGAAGAATCATTGTATAGCAGGCCTTTAATGTTTACTTACTTTATCTAAGAGCATTTGAAGATCTTTTACTAAAGGCCATGGACTCTGCCAGTATGATTCTGTGTGTGGAACTCCTTAATCCCTGTTTATATTCTGTGTCTCTAGCCCATTCTAATGTAGCACAGGTTTTTCTTAACCTGATTATCTTTGCCCACTGGAAGCACCAGGGGGTTGAGAGCTTACTCTTTAATGGAATTTGTGTGAAATTAAATTGTACAAGCATCTGTGAGCATTACATAATTCAGTAGAGGGACTGAACTCTTCTGCTTCTTAAGGTGGTGCAGATGGCAAGGGCGGGGCGGCTGTGGGCAGCACAGCTGAGCACTAAGCAGATACCTGTGCAGGAGGTACAGATACATACTTCCTCATGCAACCTGTGCTCCGTGGGGAGAGGCTCATGTTCAGTGCCTCTCAGTTGCTCTCATCCCTCGTCCCTACTAAGTACTGTCCTGTATCTCTGAAGTTGATAAGAGAGTGTAGGTTGGGTAGTGTCCTCTGTCACCCACCCTGGTAGCTACAAACCAGACCACCAAAGTTCAGAGACCTGTGCACAGCGGGTTCCTTTATAATCAAGGGAGAGTCTTAAGAATTCTGGCTGCTTTGGTTTGCTGTTGTTTTATGTGCATGTGTGAGTTCACCATTCTGCCTTGATCTTTATCTTACTGTTTTAAGGATTAAAGTAAGTTGCTTGAACTTAGGAATGGGAAAGTTTCAGGCTTTAATTATCATAGCAAATACTATAATGTGTTTGACAACCTTGAAATAGTGAAGCATTTTGCATTGCTGAGACAAAAAAGTGATTTGTATTCATGGGTACAATGTAGAGAAAGAATCAAATCGCTGTTCTTGTCTTACCTCATAAAACATGCCAGTAATTCCTGTGTGGACCCCTTCATTCTGTTTGCCCTCATTACATGACACCCTGTTTTAAAGGTACACTCCCAACCAAGTGGGCACAACCCAAGTTCTGCTCCACCGAGAAGAAGCCAGGCTTCAACCCCTAAAGTTAAAAAAAGCGTCAGCAGCAGAATCCACGAAGCAGTGAAAGCCATCGCTCTTTGTCACAACGTTACTCCTGTGTACGAGGCTCGGGCTGGAGTCACCGGAGAGACTGAGTTTGCTGAAGCAGACCAAGACTTCAGTGATGAGAACCGCACCTACCAGGCATCCAGCCCTGATGAGGTCAGTAGTTTCCTTTGAGCATCTTTTTGGGGAGGGTGTCCTTCACCAGGCAAGCCTGTGTGGATTGTTTCATCTGGACTCCATAGGCTTGCAGACGGCTTCTCTGGAGCAAGGATACACGACTGTGTCCTGGATTGTGACATGAACTGTAGCTGAAGTACATGCAACCCTCTGGGGTTAATTCAGACCTTCCAGGGCTCACCTTTGACCCTAATATGTCAATACCTGAGTTAGTCCTTTCCATCCTGGACAGTCATGACTTGACCTCTGAAATTCAGGCTGTTTCCGGCTGGATTTGCTTATGGTATTAAGGGAAGATCCCTAGAGATCCTGGACTTTTAACTTTATACCATTACACTCAACAGCTTTCACTAGAAATAGCATGAGAACATTAAGCTGGCTCTATCACAAGTTAGTTCCCAAAATAAACATATCACTGTTGCTGTACTTCATTGTCCACTTTGCCTCATGTTGCAAAGTCACTGGATTTGTATATTAAATTTCTAGTTGTTCTGTAAAATTCAGATACATTTATTCTTTAAAAAGATTTAGAATTTAAATAATTGAGAAACCTACAGAAATGATTTAAAAAACCTAAGTGTATTAACTTAGTCATTTCTAACTTTACTCCATTGAGATTTGGTAAAATCCATTATTAAAATTTCTACTTCTTATGCAGTCATTCTGAGTGTGTTTATAGAGTTTTAATAGTCTGTCCTCTTGGTGTTCTTTAGGCAGTTGTGTAAAATAATCAGACCACCTATGGAAACTGTTAACAAAGTAGATCTTTCAAATACCTGCAAAATTGGATCATATAAGTACATAATCAATATGTCTCTAGGAAATCTGCTAAACCCTGGTTCTGGAAACAATAGAAAGATAGGCATAGAAGCCCCAATGTTATTGATGAGCAGGGAACAGACCATGAAGAGTGGGGCAGGGTGGGGCATCAAGAAAACAGTAAGAACAAAGAGAGAGGTTAAGGAAGTGTGGTTCTCTGGCTGCACACTTCGCCCAGAGTACAGGTCCCCACCCTGGCGGGTTATTAAGTGGTGAGCACATGAAGCCGCTGGGACCTTCTCTTTGCTAGAAACTTGCCTGATCAGCCTGATGCCTGCAGCTTCATCTCACAGATCCCCAAATATACTCTGTTTTGATCTGTCCACCCTATCCAAATATGTTCCTAGACTCATAAGCATTTAGTAACAGTGGACATGACTGCATTGTGTGTTACCCCTGTGGACTGAAGCAACAGTACTTCCACTTTTGTCTAGATCTCGTTATATTCCTCTGAGGATTTTCAGTATCCTTATTACTGTTATAATTCACCTGAGGTAGTTTATCCCTAAACGCTGAGCAAAGCTAAGTTCAGGCAGTTGTAGTTAACTCTGTGCCCCTTTAGTACTAATCTACTTCACTGGTCATCAGTTGTTGTGTCCTAGGACAATTCTGAGTGTATTACTGGCTCTGCTTGGTTCTCCAGTTGAGTCTTCTGTGTGAGCCTCTCTCCCCACTCAGAGCAACAGTGTTCTAGTTTGAATGTGACATGTTTCCCACAAGTACTTGGGTTGGACTCTTGGTCCATAGCTGTTGATGATAGTTTGATACAGCTGAAGAAAAAGTAGGCCACTGGAGTGAGTCCTTTGGGATATCTTCTCCCTGTCCCTTTCCTGTCTACCATGAGGTAAAGAAGATCCTCCAGGACATGGTTCCACTGTCATTTTCTGCCCAAGCTCATGAAACCAAGCAGCCCATGGACTGAACCCTCTGAACCCCTGAGATGAAGTAAACCCTGGATTCTAAGTTGTCCATCATGTTTTGAAGTTGTTATTGTCAGTACAGCTGCACTAACAGAAAAGTGGTGCTGAAGTAGTGTCATGTGGTTCTTAACCCTTTGAGAGTAGTTTAAGGAGGGATCTGAGCTAGCCTGGCCCACACAGCGAGTATATATAATTTTATTCTGTATTGATAGGGGTTCATACCTAAGATTATCTTGAGTATCGCTGGAGTTTCTGAAGTTGGACTTTTGAAAAATCTTGGAACTATTAAGATTTTGTGAACGCTGTGATATGGACTAAATGGACATATGAGATAGTCATGAGCCTTTGGGGTCAGGGGAAGAATGTTATGGTTTGAATTTAAAATGTCCCCAATAGTGCCTGTTCCCAGCTGCTCATGTTTTTGACATGTTGTGGGAACTAGGTTGCTGTTGAGTAGCTTGTCCCTCTCCTTGCAGCCCTCCACTCCTCTCCTGCCCCACCATGAAGTGAACCTACCCCACTCTCCCACCACCAGGATGTCCATGCCAAGCTCATGAGATCAAACACCCATGGAATAAACCTTCTGAAACTGTGAGACAAAGCAAATCTTTGATCTAAGTTGTTTCTCTTACATATTTTGGCCACAGATACACAAAAGTAGCTGACACAGTTGGCCATGTCTGTAAATGACCAGTATGGTGACCTTATGGACTCAAGGCCAGATGAGAAACAATCACTGGGCCTGGTGGAGGAAGGGAAGAAACTGTATGATGTCTAAAAGTGGGCTTGTAGGGACAACTGGGCTGAAGACCCTTAAAGATCTAGTAGGCTCTTATTCCTATAGACTGGCAAGGCTGCATTCAGCATTCAAATATTTGCCTATTGGTACATAATAAAACTACAGAAAGAAATTTAAGATTCTTCCTGGAAGTCATACTACATCTCTGATTTAGAAAACACTGAGGTATCTGGGACAGTGGTACACACTTGTTTTTAATCCAGCACTCAAGAGACAGTGGCAGGGAGATCTCGGAGTCTGGGGCTATCCTGGTCTATATAGCAAGTTCCAGCCAGAGCTGTAAAATGAAACCTCGCCTCCCCCCATAAAAACTACTTGCATAGTCTGGTGAAAATCAGGATTAGTTGAGCTGTTGGTGATATTCAAGAAGGTCCAGAATAGAATCAATGTTGGTAGAAATGAAGAAGCTAGGGAAATCCGCTCCATCCTTTGAGTACCTGGCCCTGCAGTATGCACTCCCTTAGTCAATATCCCTTCACCATAGCCACACTGTGTCTCATAGATTCTATCGGCCAACATTTAACTGGGTATCTTTTGAAAGCAATGCAGTGTGTCAAAATAGAGAGAGAGAGAAAAAGAGAGAGAGAGAGAGAGAGAGAGAGAGAGAGAGAGAGAGAGAGTGTGTGTGTGTGTGTGTGTGTGTGTGTGTGTGTGTGTGTGTTGTCAGGGAGTCTCAGAAGCACAGTTTAACAGTCCTAAGCCATTTGGAAATCTCAGGGTCTCAGGGTGACATGGTATGTAGTAAGATATATAATGACTTATAAATTACTGTCCTCTTAGCCCTCAAGAAGGTTTTTTTTTTTAGTTTTTTTTTTGTAATTTATTCTTTTAAATTTCATTTTACATTACAATCACAGTTCTCCTTCCCACTTCTCCTCCTGCCCCCCTCACCTAACCCTTAGCTCACCCCAAGTTCACTCCTCCTCATGGGTAAGAGTTCCCATGAGGAGTCAAGAAAGTCTGGTCCAATAGGTTGGTGCAGGATCCAACCCCTTTCCCATGGCATCCCACCATAGGGAGTGGGCTCCAACAAGCTAGTTCAAGTACCAGGTCTCAAAAAGTTATTGAGACAGAAACAGGACACACAACTGCTTTCTGAAAGGGGAAAAGACTATCGTTCTTTTTCTCAGAAAGGGTTCATGCTGCTTTTGCTATTGTAGCATTCCAGAGCTCTCCTCAACTCCATATGATCACGTGATGAGAAGGAATTTCCTGTTCATAAATATTGGAAGGCTAGACCAAAGGTTTTCGAAAGCAATTCTTATTTGAAGTTCAAAAATAAACTATTTTACATATTCACTTTATTGTCTACCAAAAGAGATGTTGACATACATAGAAAGCTTTAAAATATTAGGAATTCACTGCCAAAAGACATTTCCTTGATTTGAAGACTTGAAAGTCTTAGAGAAATTATAACAAAGAAACTACTAACCTTATATTTAACTTTTTTGACTTGTATGGAAATTTGACAGCAGAACGTTAAGTAATGTGTAAAAAGATATGTAACACATATTTTAACCCTGAAAATGAAAACAATGAGGTTCATCATGATTTTTAAAGTGTAATATTGATGTGGTATGTGCAGATCCCAGAGCCTCAGGAAGGGGGACCAATAGCCTGTTGTTTGGCATATTGAACTTTGCTGCCGTTAGCGTGACAGATGATAGCAATGTTTCCCAGTCACCACAGCACCATTTTAAAAGCATTTCTTATTGGATAAAGTGCTCAGAATATTGCACCCCGGAGCTTTACTTAGGGCAATGGTTCAATTGATGCTTTCTGTTTAAGCCCAGTGTTGACCTGTCACAACATTCATGTTAATAAGCAGTGTTATCATTTAGGAGGCTGGTTTTATACAGTCCTATAATCCTATATATTCATGGCTCTAACAGTTATGTCTACATAACTTATGAGACAGAAGCTCCTATATTTTATGCATCCCCATCAGTTCATGGAACTGTCTCATCTTATTCTTAGGACAAATGTGGTTTGTTGACTGCCCCCATTTTGGGTTTAAGCCATTTGCTCTTCTTTGTAGTATAAGCTGCCTTGGTTTTCATTTTCCTGAATGAAGGAGAGGGGATCTTTTCTGTACCAGCATTTTTACATAGATGAGCTTTTAATCCACAAATAGTAGACTTTTTGGAGGGCTCATTTTGAATTCATAAAGGTCCTGTTAGACACAGATAGTAAGTACTTGCTGTGATATGTCATCAGCTGTATGCTTATGTGTACTCAAAGGTCTATAAGTGATAGTGATGTCAGAGAATAAACAACTGACTTGTATGTGTGAGTTAGGATCTGTTTATACCTTGGTGTCACTGATTCGTATGATAAGTGGCTGTCATTTGTGTCTACATGCTCATCATAGCAAACCAAGGCTGAACAAATGTTAAATATGTCATAGAAATTCCTTCACAGAATGAAAATCCAGCCTTTCCATTGTTTAACTGCTTGTCCAGTGCAGTTGCAGGAAGCCAGCACTGAACTCCAGTTACGGGAATCACAAAAGAACATAAGTTTAGGCTCATTGCAAAAGTCATCAACACAAGTAATCAAGGCATAGCGTGACCTCTGCTGGTGTGGACCACAAGATTGATTGGCTATGATTTTTAATGACTGCTTATTCCTGTAAACTAGTTATTTATTAGTAGCATCCTCTCCCCTGTATGGCTACATTTTCCTCACATCAGTAAGTTCCATGTTTAAATATTATCTCAAGATACAGCTGTCTTTGCTTTGCTCAACTATTTGTGTATAAGAATCAGCTAGATTAATGACAAATAACAAGTAGAATATTTTAAAATAAAAGAACAATGTGTCCTTAATAACATTGCATTTGGATTTACAGAAGAGCTAATGTATGTGGAGTGCTGTATTTTTTAATTCATTTTATTGTGTGTGCCTATTGAAGCAAGACTAATTGTGGTGTTTTGTCAATATATTTGTGAGGAGCAAATCATTGTCAGTGACACAAAGCCTTCACTCTGTGACCTTCAGGACCAAAAGAGAATAAATACTTGCATAGCCTGTCTGTGAATATTGATTAGCACTTTTTCTAGATGATCAAATTGCATTTTAAGTTAATAATTCTATTAAATTATAACAATGATTGTAATAATCACAATCAAAAATGATGAGGTGTCAATGATGAAATTATGATTTATAAAGTACATGGTAAAATATGTTCCCTAAAGGTACAGCTGTCAGCTCTGTGTACATAATTGCTAATAGGATAAAGGAAATCTCTGCCAAGCTTTTCAAGAATAGTGGCACAGAACTTTCTGGGTAATGGAATTATAGAGAAAGGGATTGATAAGATCTTGCCCTGTGTTTTATTGCCTACCATGTGGTGGATCTCTGGGACATACTTGCCTATTCTGATTACTTAGCTTGGGAAAATGTGAATGTGCAGATGAGGTGCCTGTGACAGCTGTTTAGTGGTCGCTAAGTGGCCAATAGAGGAAATTTCACTCAGACTCTCACTGATGTATTCTTTTTTAACATTGTTATTTTAATTATTCTTGCCTTTGAGTTATTATCAATAGTCACATTATGTATTGGAAATTTCAGAAAGCTCGGTAGTCATAAAAATAGTCATTCAAAATATAGAAAGCCTTTTACTTCTGGACTATCATTTTACAACTCAGAGAAGAATATCCCAGAGGTTATCTCTTGTTATAATTCCAGGCAGCAATTAATGCTATGTAATATAGATACACACAAGAAGTATGTAGTAACCTACCCCTAAGTTTTTATTTCATTACCTACAAAATTGCTTTATAAAATAGACTCAAATGGTAGCATTGGATACATGGTATCATTGCACAATGCAGGTTGAGGAATGCATTCTTTGGTTGCCTCTGCATCCATGAGGCATCTAAAAGAAACAGGGCAAGAAACTGCAGGTGCCACTCAGTAATAAAGCATTTGCCTAGCATGGACATGGTCCTACATTCTATCCCAGCTAGGAGAGAAGTGGGTTGGAAGACACCCACTCTCTTGTCCTCCCCTGAACCCAAGAGGCTCACATAGTGCCTGTTTCTCTGGTTTCTTGAGCATCTTCTTTTTTAATTCACATTTGAGTTAGCTATGTAGATAAAACGTATTTTAAACTTCTGTACCTCTCTGAAGAGACATCACTTTACTATCCTTTACTTCTCTGTGATGGGTTAACAGCTCTTCTGCAAAGCAACCAGAATGGTATCTTGCTTTCTCACAGAGCTGTGAAGAGCATTCCAGGAAGCAGCTGGACAGGCCTGGCACAGCAGGAGCTTAGAACCTTGGCTCTTACCCAGTACATGCAGCTACCCATGGTGATGCTGGCGTCTCCAAAGCACCTTTATTCCCCATTTTAACCTTAGCTCAGTGTGATGAGAACAGAAATGTTTGGGGACCATGATTTCCTGGGGTCTTCACCTAGTTGCACAAAGAAGTGATACAGAAAAATCCATATTGGGGTCTAAATGTCAGCAATGGGTAGTGACCCAGGTGTTCTTTACACAGGAGAATTAGGAGTCAGACACCAGGTGTCAAACACTATGGAGAAGAGAGCCGCTTAAACCATTGCTGTAAAGTGATTATAGAAAGGGAGGAAACATTGTGAACAGTCACTTGGTAGTTTGCACAAGTGTACACAAAGTGTGACTTTCGAGTCCTCAGGAAAATATGAGCAAACAACACACTGCAGCCATGCTTTCCCAGATACCCTTTGTTTTTACCTAAAGTCTTCTTCTTCTTTTTGAATCTAAGGATCTTCTCTTAGACTCTTCTTAGTTGGAGCAGTTTCTCACTTCCCGTGTTTTCATGATGATTTAGGTGGTGACTGGCCAAGTGATTTGACTGTCTCTCAGTTTGGGTTTGTTGATATTTTTCTCCAGAGTAGATGGGATTAGGAGCCTGGAAAGAAGAGCACATTGCATTCCATCAGTCAAAGTCCACAGAAGCAGCACTTCTGATGCTGACAGTGGTCACTTGGCCCAGGTGTATTTCTCAGGAGTCTCCACTGAAGGTTACCCTTTCATTTCTTCATTTAATGCTGTATTCTTGGTCAGCCAGGTGTGGTGGCATTCAGGAGGCAGAGGCAGGGGGATCTCTGTGAGTTTGAAGCCAACTTGGTCTACATAGTTCCAGGGCAGTCAGGGTTTTGTAGAGAGACCCTGTCTCAAAACACAGTAACAACAAAAACTGTATCAAAACAACCCGGGTCAAAAGGGGTGTTACAGCCCCCTCTTTGAGGGTTAAGTGCCTGCATAAATGATGCTTTTGCATGAGAGAGTTCTCCATGCTCTCTTGATGATGTGCTTAGTCATACATTTACTTCTCACAATGGATTCACAGATGCTTGTTTTATACTTGGGGTTTGACCCCCTCTAGCACTCCTTCCCATATTTAAACATTGCCTTGTTTTCTGTGCATATGGAGATGCTACAGGCACTTTTTATGTTCATTTTCCACCCACTTTTAGAATCATTCATTTCTCCAAGGATCCAAGTTGAAACATGAAAAGGGCCACAGCCCCTGAAACTTCAGACATATAGTAGTGCTGTGTTACTATGTTAATGTTATGTGTTTCTTTGGAGCATGTGACATGCTTTCCTAAGCATCCTTTTCTAAAGGATGTGGTTTTGGGGTTTTTTTTTTTATTTTGTTGCTGGGGACATATATTCTATAATGGAGGCTCATCCCCAGTCCAAGTATATCTTTGTTTGAAGAAGACTTTAGCTGCCAGTGCCACCAAAAGTTTCTTTGCTTTTATTTTTATACATAATGTCATCAGATACAAGTCGTCAAAAGAATACCTCCAATCTATTTTAAATACACAAAGAGTATTCACTGGAGATCTCCTTCAATTTGTAGTTCTTCAGTAACTGCCCCAGTGTTCAAAACTCAGACTGGAACTGGAGAGCTGCTGAGAGTAGGGTAGCTGCCCCTGGAAGTTGACAGCTAGATTTATCTGTTAGGGAATGGCAGTGAACACTATGGTCTGAATTCACAGCAGTTCTCCTACGAGGAAGGCCATTTCCCCCAGTCACTTGTTTAACTTTGTATTATCAAAAGAATTCTGCCCAAGCAGTTCACACTGGACAATAATTAATGTATCTGTCTTATGGAAAACTTAACTCTGATTTGCTTAGTTGAATATAGATATGTGATTCTCAGTGTGATTGAACTTTTTGGAGGGAACGCTGGGCTAGGTGTAAGTAGCTAAACGATTTTTGTTATAAGCTGCTAACTCAAAAGGAGCTGTGAAGCCAAGCATAAACTAAATAATAAACAGATGTGAGTCACCAAATATAGAAAGCCTGGTCCTGACTGCAGTGGGGCACTGTGAGATGATAGGGTATTCACGGAAAGATGCAATTTGCGGGTCACAGTGTAATAGTAACCTTTCACTGTAAATTGAAAATTAACCTTGGCATATTAGATCATTTGCAGCTTGTGGAGTCATTGTCTTTAATAGGAAGAGGCACTGTGGTCAGGCGCCAGGCTTTCTTCTACATGGGATTGTTCTCTTAACATCTCCATGTCTTTCTTCTTCAGTACTGTAGTTTGAAGCAAGCTATTGATTCTCTCTGCTACAGGACTAGATCACTGGGGGATGTTCTTCATTCTCTTCCCAGAACCTGGAGACTTGGAGTAAGAGTTTTAGTTCCAGCTGTTCTGTGACACATCCTTGAACATTCTGCACACTGTCTTAACCAG
The DNA here is from genome assembly GCF_003668045.3 of Cricetulus griseus. Lineage (NCBI taxonomy): Eukaryota > Metazoa > Chordata > Mammalia > Rodentia > Cricetidae > Cricetulus > Cricetulus griseus. The sequence continues at coordinate 234,584,298 of NC_048595.1, forward strand.
CAAGCAGCAGCCGATGTTGTGGTAAACATAAGAAGTCATTTGATTTTCATAGACACATCTTTCTGCAGTCACACAGGTTGATGTTCTGTCCCCAGTAAAGATGACAAAGTTGCAAAGATACAGTGGCTTGTTGGCCTTGTCAGTGGCAGCCTTAGAAGATAAATCCTTTGCTGATTCCTCACAAACAGGAATCGCAAAGCAAAGAATTTCTGGATGGCTATTTCTCACAGTACTCGACAAGCACCCGGCATTCCATTACAGTTTGTATGATTTATCTTCTAGGGCGAGGCACAGAGATCTTACTAAGACTAGCAAAGTGAGCAGAGTTGGAGTGTACTGATTTCAAGTTTTTTACAAAAAGGAAAACTGTCAGTTACATGCTGAGAGGAGGACGGGAGGACTCAAGTTAATGAGGGAAATATCTGTGTGTATCCAGAATAGTGTACTCTTAAAATGCAGGAGAGTTGGGTGCAGTTCCTCGGAGTGCAATAGAAGGTCAAAGGCTTTGGTTTACTCTAGCCTTATGTTCTATCATATCTTCTTTTGTAGTCTAGCCTGCTGTGAGTCCATTTGACAGTTTGAGCACAGTTTCACTCTGTTAGTCATCAAATAACCCCACTATTTTTAAAGAATCAAAACACTATAACAAGATAATTATTTTCCTTAGTGCACTGAATG